>NC_045768.1:13722816-14022816 GCF_008692025.1 Phocoena sinus | reverse complement strand
TACATTACTATCATTATTTCTCTTGTTGCCCAAATTGTCCTAGATTTGGCCAAGTCATCCTTTGAATACATAGGTGTGCCAAGATTCAGACCCAGGTCTGTCTGGTCCCAAGGTCAGCAGTATTTCTGGCTTGTCACCTGCCCCCTTGCTCACAGGAACTCTTCCCAGCCAACGCTCACCACCTGCAGTCCCTGACCAGTTCCCAGTTGTTACCCACTGTCTTCCCCATAGTGTGCTTGGTCACTAAGCCAGTGATGCCTTCTAGGACCAGCATCTAACTCCAGGCTGTGCACATAGCTCAATGCCAGTTTGCCAAATTAACTCAAGTCCTAACTTCTCAAGATGGGAAGAAAACTGAGAAATACTGCATATCAAGGGAAGAGCACGTAGATCATTAGGCTAGAGAGAGTAATACACATCAACACCATATGATCTCAGACCTGCCAATTCTACTTTCTCAGCTTCTTTTCTTACCTGTAAACTCAGTACATTAAACAAAAACATGGAGGCTCCCTTCAGCTCTGACATTCCAGTCAGAGGTTTTTTTTTTGGCTGCATTGGGTCCAGTTACCACGTACTGAGTGCTTTCTATGTGCCAGGCGCTATGTTAAAACCTTACATTCAATCCTCACAGTAACCATTTGAAACAGGGACTGATTATGCTCCAATTTTATAGTTGACAAAAGTGAGGCTTAGAGAGGAGAGGGATTTGCCTGACCACCCAGCTGCTAAATGTTGGAGCTGGGAGCTGAACCCAAATTTTATTCTGAATCCCAGGCTCTTACTCACTATGCCATTTGCCTTTCACTGAATTACTAGTATCCCTGCAGTCACCAGCTGGTTAAAATGCAGATAAGTAATTATAAATCAAAGTAAAACATTTGAAATACTTTGTTAGTATAAGAAAAATAAGTGTAAGATTCTAGGGACACAAAAGAGATGAGTCATTCTGACTGAAAGGTTGGGGGAAGGTGTTTTATAAGCAAGATCTATGCCCTGCAGAAGCAGGGTAGAAACCTGTATATGCCATATGGGCCCCAGCTGCTCACTTTTTAACGCCAGCAGAAATAAAATAAAATTGCTATTTGATGCAACGCCATTTACAAAGCCCATGTCACTTTCTTTGATGCTGTCTCATAATTCAGACGTTTGTTAACCTTTATGAATAAGGAAACTGATTCTCAAGAGACATGAACTGATTTTTCCCAAAGTCACACAATAAGCTAGTGACAGAGAAAGAAACTTGGACCTCAGTTTTCTAATTCCCAAAAGGTGGTGCTCCTGAATGTTTTTTTTTTTTGAAACTTCCAGAAGGTGTCCCAAATCAAGATCTCCCTGCCCGAATTGATCTTGCTGAGTACCATGGCCAGATCCCCATGCAGCTAAACCCAGAGGCTTGGCTGTAAGAGAGTCAAAGACTTCTGGGAAAACTGTCCTAAGGTACCAGGGAAAGCTTTCAAGCACCCTTCCCAGCTGCACACTTGAATATGGAAAACAGCAACAGCTGTAGGCAAAGAAGGATAATTGAACTAATCAACGGTCTGGACATTTTGCAGGTTAAAAGAATCTTGATGTCTTAATAGTGATTAAATGTGGTGAATTCCTAATAAAAGAACAGACCAGGACCTAGCGAAGGTGGACCGCAAAGAGGTGGCTACAGCACCTATTTCCTCAAAGGAATCAATGTAAAAGGCCCTTTGCCTTTGCGTATGCCTTCCCCTCTGTGTGGCAAGCCACCAGGTACACTGCATAGGTTGTGCCCTGTTGAGGACACCCAGCCAAGGACGGACGGAGGCTTGAAATCCAGTCCATGCTCTGCTTGCCAAGCTGTGGGCTCTGCTTCCCAAGCTGAGTCCATACCAAAGCAGGGGCATCTCTTCCTAACTCTCCCAAAGGAACTCTTTGTGCTAGTGGTTCTTTTTTTTTTTTTTTAATATTTATTTATTTGGCTGCACCAGGTCTTAGTTACGGCACGCGGGATCTTTGTTGCCATGTGTGGGATCTTTAGTTGCGGCATGTTGTATCTAGTTCTGTGACCAGGGATTGAACCTGGGCCCCCTGCATTGGGAGCATGGAATCCCAGCCACGGGACCACCAGGGATGTCCCTGTGCTAGTGGTTCTTAAGAGTCTAGAATACCTTTCCTTCCTCTTCTCTGCCTAATTCCCAGAGTTTCCCCAACCATAGTTTAAGAGAATGTCCTGGGCCACAATCTGTACAGCTGCCCCACCTCTGAACTTGCAGAACACCCTGGTCTTATTTATGGCACTTACACAGCTCTGTAACTGTCCATTAACTTGCCTGTCTCCTCTATTAGACTGAGGTCCCTGAGAACAGGACTTTATTTTAAATCTATTTTATTGAGATATAATTTATATGCAGTAAAATGCACCCAATTTAAGTATACATTCTGATGTGTTTTGACAAATGTGTACACCCATGTAACCACCACCACAGCCAAGGTATAGAACAGTGCTCTCCAAAAGAGCTTTCTGGGTTGATGGAGGTGTTCTGAATTAGCACTGTCCAATAGGGTAGCCACTGGCCACATGTGGCTATTGAACCCTGGAATTGTGGTTATGGGAATGAGGAACTTAAGTCTTTTAACTTTTTTTGGGGGGGGAGGGCCTCACCTCGTAGCATGTGGGATCTTAGTTCCCCGACCAGGGATGGAATCCACGCCCCCTCCAGTGGAAGCACACAGTCTTAACCACTGGACCGCCACGGAAGTCCCAGTTTTTATCTTTTTTTGAAGTATAGTTGATTTACAATATTGGGTTAGTTTCAGGTGTACAACATAGTAATTCGTTTTTTGCTTTGTTTTTTTGCAGATTATATTCCGTTATACGTTATTACAAGATATTGGGTATAATTCCCTGTGCTATACAGTAAATCCTTTTTGCTTCTCTATTTTATGTATTTTACTTTGAATCTGTTAATCCCATACTCCTAATTTGTCCCTCCCCCATCCCTCTCCCCTTTGGTAACCATAAGTCTGTTTTCTAGGACTGAGAGTCTGTTTCTGTTTTGTATATGGATTTATTTGTATTATTTTTTAGATTCTACATATAAGTGATATCATTAAGTATTTGTAAAATTTTTATCTTAAATTTAAATAGCCACACGAGGCTAGTGGCAACTGTATTAGCATTGATATAAAACATTTCCATCACCCCAAAAAGTTCCCATGTGATCCAGTCCCAACCAATCTCCCTTCCCCTTCAGGAAACCATGATCTACTTTCTATCATTAAAGATTTGCCTTTTCTAGAGTTTCAGGTACCTGGCGTCATACAGTATGTACACTTTCTGTGCCTGGCTTCTTTTGAAAACAGGTACTTTTTTTGTTTTTTTGCGGTACTGCGAGCCTCTCACTGCTGTGGCCTCTCCCGTTGCGGAGCACAGGCTCCGGACGCGCAGGCTCAGCGGCCATGGCTCACGGGCCCCGCCGCTCCGCGGCATGTGGGATCCTCCCGGACCGGGGCACGAACCCGCGTCCCCTGCATCAGCAGGCGGACTCTCAACCACTGAGCCACCAGGTAAGCCCAAAACAGGCACTTTTAATTCTATATCCTAAAGCCTATCATACTGCCTGGCAGATAATAGGTGTTTAATAAATGTTGGTGAAAGAGTGAATTATAAACCTTAATTAGAATTAATGATCTTATCCCAAACACTCTTTTTTCCCCACCTAATAGAATACAAGAATGAAAAAGGCACTCACAGAGACCATTTAACTAAATCTCTTGGATGTACCAATGGAAAGACTGAGACCCAGATGGGTTCCATGGCCTGTCCCAGTTCACTCTGTAAACTTAGAACGAAGGTTACAGCCTACATGTGCAGACACCAACACTTGTACTCTTCTCACTTCGCAATACCCACCTGCCATCCGTTTCCCATAGGCCAACATGGCAACTCTGTGAATCCCTGTGGGACCACAGGGATGCCTTCAAGATGCTATGCTGCCTACTTCAGCCTCCTGTGGATGCCATCCTGGCCCTAGATCACCTACCGAACCACAGAAACAGCAGCGATTAAACTCAGAAAAGTATCTCATTTCATTCCAAGCATACCTAAAACCTAGGAGTGACCTTCCTCCAATACTGGGCTGTGGGTTGGTTTTCTGCTCAGAAAACAAGCCACCCGGTACCGCTCAATAGAGAAAGAATAACACTGCATTTATTGAAGACCTCCTAAATAAAAGGGAGAGAGGAAAGGACCTACCATTCATTATAGATGTGGCATGTGCTGGGGTGCTTCACATATGATTTCATTTAACCTCAGTGCGACCTTAAGAGGTCAGCATCATTATTCCTTCTACAGGTGAGGACAGTAGGATTAAGAGCCATCAGTTATCTTGCCCAGGATACTACAGTGTAGAGCCTGCACTGGAATCCTCTCTGCTTCCAAAGCTGACACTCTTTATACTACAACCTATTGTGTTTTAGAACTCAGTTAAAGAGCTTTTCTATTGATGTTCCAGGATGCATCCTTTCATTAGTAAAAGCTAAGTAATCTATACTGTTGTTTGCTGGGAAACTCAGCTAAATTAGGTGCCAATTGCTAATGTAGCCTCAGCCTAGCTTTGCTGGTATACTTCTATCTCCTCTTTGGTATACTAAACTGGTACTTTTATCCTTTATTTAGTGGTTTAATGATCTCTGTCTTTTAATACAAAAGGTGAGGTACAGATTATAAGTAAATGAAGTTCTTTCTTTACTCAGGACCAATAACCTGTTAACACTGCTACCTTTTCATTTTAACTGAAGGAGATTCAAAATGTAACTGTTGCCAAACTCTGATCCTTGCACCAGCATATAAAGGCCTATCCATTTCAGACAATTGCTTTGGAGATTAATGGCCCATTGGAGTCTATACAATTTGCTTAATTGCCCCCAAATTATTATCTCAACTAAAACAGAATCTTGAGACAACCATTAACGTCTTTATCCTTGTCTGGAAGAATCTCATCTCTTGGCAAAAGTAGCTTCTTCAAATGAAACTGGGTAATCCCCTGGCCATGCTTATTAAAGATAACAATGGCTCATTTTAAAAATGTTTTGGGGGAATTAAAAAGCTGAGATTTAGCCTGTTCTGCAAGCTATTGAAAATAAAGGCAGGAAGGGGAGGACAACAAAAGCATCCACATATCAGACTAAGTTTGCTTCCTACCCAGTCAGCACAGGCCACAATGTTTGAGGATATGCAATCCAGTCTGTGGGCGAGATCTGTCTCTGCCCTATAGGAGTGAGCTTCATCGGCACCATTCCGCTGAAGGAAATTTTGTGCTGTTTGTTCCCAGTGCCACTCAGAAACGTCCCTATTTACAAATGACTTGGTGCTGCCCCAGATAACAGTCTATTTGGTTTTTGGTTTAGGCTTGCATTACTTTAAAGCTTACGAACTACAGTTCATACATGCCTTTACCGTATTTACCAGTGTAAACCCTGCAGTACATTACCGTATTTACCAGTGTAAACCCTGCAGTACATTACCGTATTTACCAGTGTAAACCCTGCAGTACAGCAGATTCCATCACTCATTCATTCACTAACATTTATTGAGCACCTTTTGGTACCAGGGCCATGCTTGGTTATATATACATTAATGTATATATACACATTATATATATAAATGTATGTATATATTATATATATACATTATATACATAAATGTATGTATATATATACATACGTTTAATGTATATATATACATTAAAAGATATATACAGGGGCTTCCCTGGTGGCTCAGTGGTTGAGAGTCCGCCTGCCGATGCAGGGGACACGGGTTCGTGCCCTGGTCCGGGAAGATCCCACATGCCGCGGAGCGCCTGGGCCCGTGAGCCATGGCCGCTGAGCCTGTGCATCCAGAGCCTGTGCTCCGCAATGGGAGAGGCCACAGTAGTGAGAGGCCCACGTACCGCAAAAAAAAAAAAAAGATGTATACAGTCCCAGCTCTCAAGCTGAACAGATAATTTGATAGTAGAGAGTATCATCATCATCTTCTTCTTCTTTATCATGTTATTATCATGAATGAATGTTGGATTTTGTCAGATACTTTTTCTGCATCTATTGAGATAATCCTCATAAGATTTTTTTCAGTCTGTGTGAATTTCATTGATTTTCAAGTATCACACCAACTGTGCATTCATGGAATAAATTCCAGTTGGTTGTGAAATACTATTTTTTATATATATATAATATATAATTATTAAATTATATACTAAATATATTTTATATGTTGCTGTATTTAATTTGCTTAAGTTTTCTTAGAAATATTTGTGTCTGTGTTCTGTCTAGTTTTTCTTTTCTTGTGATGTTTGTCTGGTTTTGGCATCAGGGTAATGCTAGTCTAACAGAATGAATTGGGAAGTATTATCTTTTTAATTTTCCGGGCCAAGTTTTGCGGAATTGATATTATGTTTCATGGAATTCACCAGCGAAGCTATCTAGGCCTGGAGTTTCCTTTGTGGAAGGTTGTTAAATATAAATTCAATGTCTTTAATAGTTATAGGCCTCCTTAGGTTATCTGTTTGAGTGAGCTTTGGTAATCTGTGTCTTTCAACGAATCTGTACATTTCACCTGTCATCAAATTTATTGGCATAAACTCCTCTTATTATCCTTTTAATGTCTGTAGGATCTATAGTGACATCCCCTTATTACTGGGGTTTTTGTGTCTTTTAAAAAATTTTTCATGATCATTCTGGCTGGAAATTTATCAATTTTATTGAATTTCTCAACTTCTAGTTCATTGATCTTCTCTTTTGTTTTCTTTTATATTTATTTTTGCCCTTATTTTTATTCTTTCTTATCTTCTGCTTACTTGGGGTTTATTTTTCTCTTCCTTTTCTAGTTTAAGATAGAATCTTAGGTCACTGATTCGAGATCTTTCTTTTCTAATATAAACAGTGCTTTGAACTTCCCACTAAGCACTGCTTCAGCTGCATCCCACAAATTTGAAATGTTGTGTTTTCATTTTCATTCAGTTCAAAATACTTTCTATTTTATTCATTTCTTCTTTGACCCATGTGTTATTTACAGGCATGTTAGTTTTTAAGTATTTCAGAATTTTCCAGATATATGTCTGTTACTAATTTTTAATTCCATGCAGAGAACATATTTTGTATGATTTAATATTTTTTAATTTAAGACTTATTTTATGGCCCAGTGTATGGTCTTTCTTGGTAAATGTTCCATGTACAGTTGAAAGGAATGTATATCCTGCTATTGTTGAGTGAGTGTTCCATGTAAATTAGGTCAAGTTGGTGACAAGTACTCTGTATCCTTACTACTCTTCTGTCTACTTGTTCTATATGTTATTGAGAGAAGGGTTGCAATCTCCAACTGTAATTGTGCTTTTTCCTATTTCTCTTTTCAGTACTATCAGTTTTGCTTCATGTGTGCTGAAGCTCTGTTCTTAAGTGCATAAATATTTAGGATTTTTATACCCTCCTGATGAATTTATTCTTTTAGTATTATGAAATAAAATGTAGTGGATTTGCGTTGTTTCTTTTTTTTTTTTTGCGGTACGTGGGCCTCTCACTGCTGTGGCCCCTCCCACCGCGGAGCACAGGCTCCGTAGGCGCAGGCCCAGCGGCCATGGCTCATGGGCTCAGTTGCTCCGCGGCATGTGGGATCCTCCCAGACCAGGGCACAAACCCGTGTCCCCTGCATCGGCAGGCAGACTCTCAACCACTGCGCCACCAGGGAAGCCCAACACATAATGTATTTTTAAACAACATATTCCATTTCCCATTTTTGGCCATTATATAAAGGAAATTATATTGTATATATTCTATGACTAGCTTTTTTTGCTTGACATTATGTTTTGAGACTCATCCATGATGTATATAGCTGTACTTCATTCATTCATTTTCAACTACTGTATAAAATTCTCTTCAAAGTATATGGATAGACCACAATTTATCCATTCTTCTACTGACAAACAGCTGGGATATTTCCAGTTATTTTGCTATAACAAATGATACTGCAATGAAGAGTTTGAAATGCGGGTCCTGGTACACATACATAAGAGCTTCTCTAAACTGTATACCAGAAGTAGAATTGCATGCACATTTTCAAAATATTCTATATTTTTCACTTAATTTTATTGTTTTTAATCATTCTTCCTTAGTCTTTTTTTTTTTAATAAAATTATTTATTTGTTTATTTTTGGCTGTGTTGGGTCTTTGTTGCTGCATGCAGGCTTTCTCTAGTTGCGGCAGGTGGGAGCTACTCTTCATTGCAGTGCACGGGCTTCTCATTGCGGTGGCTTCTCTTGTTGCGGAGCATGGGCTCTAGGCACGTGGGCTTCAGTAGTTGTGGCTCGCAGGCTCTAGAGCTCAGGCTTAGTAGTTGTGGCGCACGGGCTTAACTGCTCCCCAGCATGTGGGATCTTCCCAGACCAGGGATCAAACCCACGTGCCCTGCATTGGCATGCGGATTCTTAACCACTGCACCACGTGAGAAGACCCCCTTCTTCCTTATTATTAATGACAATATGTTAATTCAGCAGGTGTATGCACTAAGCCATGTCTCTGTTGTTGAACATCTAGAGTTTGTCTCCATTTTTTTGAATTTTATACACGACTCTGGGGGGAAAAAAAATTGGGGGGTGGGGCACAGAAGCCTCTGCTTTTCAGGTCATTTCCTTATGAGAGATTCCCAGAAGTGGATTCCTTGCATCAAGGCTGTACCAATTTACATTCAGTGGGGGAGGGGATTATTGCTGAAATACATAAAGTAATCCCCATCCTAATAGCTGTTAATCCTTTCGGGATCATAGATCCTTTAGATACTGTGATTAAGGGTATGGACCTTTTCTCCAGGAAAAAAAAAACCACACACAAATTGTTTATATTCACAAGTAAGCATACAATCTCAAGAGTTTCTCAGACCCTCTGAACCCTGTATGCTGACATCTCTATTAAATAGAAACACTGTCTTACCCACTGAATATAAAATGTCTTATAATACCTCACCAAATAAGTTCACAGAACAACTGTTGTATCTGTCAAATACTTTTTGTTTTAAACCACCATTTACTGAGTACCTATAACATGCCAGCACTGTGCCAGATACAAGAGACAGAAGAGGAAATGCTCCTGGCTTCAAGGAATGCAGTCTACTGAGGAAGACATAATATAACAAGTATTTGTAATAAAATATGTGCAATAAGAGAGGTCTTCATTAGGCAAATGGAAATATAAATTAAGGACTTATCAACCTTCTTTTATCAAGGGTTTGCAAAGAATGAATAAACATTCTCAAGGATGTTATAGATAGAAGAAACAGTACCAGCAAAGGGAGAAAGACATCATATAACCCGACATATATAGGAAATTATACATGAGTTTATACAGTTGGGTTAGAATGGTAGTGAGCATAAGGAGGGGCTAAGACTCTTCCTTATTTGGAGCAGAGATTAAGAAAAACCTATTGACATTACAGGACTTTAGCAACTGGTCTGACAACACAAAGGAAACCACAAAAGAAGATCTCCTCCCAAACACTTCATTACCCAAACCTACTCTTATTACATACAAAGAAAACATTTTGCCTGCTTTCTCTGCAACTGTCTGAAGTTCAGTGTTCAACACACAACACGTGTATTCTTCTTTTTTTTAATTTATTTATTTGATTTATTTATTTTTGGCTGCATTGGATCTTCGTTGCTGTGCACAGGCTTTCTCTAGCTGCGGAGAGCGGGGGCTACTCTTGCGGTGCACGGGCTTCTCCCTGAGGTGGCTTCTCTTGTTGCGGAGCACGGGCTCTAGAGCACAGGCTCAGTTAGTTGTAGCACACGGGCTCAGTAGTTGTGGCTCGCGGGCTTAGTTGCTCCGCGGCATGCTGGATCCTCCCGGGCCAGGGTTCGAACCCGTGTCCCCTGCATCGGCAGGCGGACTCTCAACCACTGCGCCACCAAGGAAGCCCCATAAACAGGATTTTAAAGTTCAAATATCAACCAGCTGAAGCTGAATAAACCAACTGAAGTTTATAAAGCTCTCAGGACAAACAAAGGCCTGACTTATTTTTTCTTATTTTTCAGGGTATCCCTTGGATCTCTAGATGGCATCCTTTGAGCTTTGTCAAAATAGAGGATCTCCAAGGGTACCTCAAAAGAGTAAAAAAAAGCACTCTCATTACAGGTTATCTAACAAACACATAGAACATGGTTCCCTTCATATTCTAAAGAAAGGACATTTTTTACATGCATGAAAAAGAAATCCAAAAGGAGCAAGTTTTTTCTGTAATATTTTCATGGAAAACCCAATGGATCTCATTGGAGACAAGTAAAAGCACAAACAAGAATATATGTTAATATATGCTTTTTTCTCAGGGTGTTTTGTTTTGTTCTGAGAGGGGGAAATCTTTGTGTGGCATTTCTTTTCCTAAGTGGAAAACATTCTTTAAAGGAACTTCCTAAAACAGAAAGCATGGTCAGTAAATGAAGGGTTCAAAGACTTTCATGAAGTGGTTTGAAAATAAATGATCTGTGACATATATTAAAAGACTTCCAAAAACTCTGACCACATAAAAAAGTAAAACAACAAATCTACAATAGGTACAAATTATATACATTTATTTTTTAATAATTTTAAATAATACTCTTGTATAAATTCTTTCATATATTCAAATCATACACAAATTTAGAAATGCATCATGAAGCCTAGTACAGCATATGCATGAGACATGTTTTTAAAATTTGTGTTAGAATTTTAGCGACATAAATACAAGTTTAATGTTTCAGAAACACTCCCCAATTGCTTGGGCTGAAATTTAACGTAGTACAGAGGGCTTGTGCCTAGCATGAAAACGTCACTGTAAATCAGTTAGCTCTTGGACTAGTGCAGACCTAAAGCCTGGGCTCACGTTCTAGGGCTGCTGGTTCAGTTACTGCGTATGCATGATAAGTAAGAAAGGTTCCCAATGGCCTTTGAAAAAGCATCATTCAACCACTGACACTGTGATGATCCAGAACTGTTCTAGTCCATGTGATGTCATTTGACTTCTTCCGATGAATCAGTGTGTTCTTCCTGCTTCTCCCCTTGGCATAATCACTGGCTCGGGGCTGAAGGGAAAGCTTGCATTAACCTTCCGTTACTCCCCTGCACACACCAAACTCATTTTAGCTTCCAAATTCCTATCAAGATGATCATAACAGACCAAAGGTTCTTCGTGATGAGGCCAGAAATGCTTTCTTTGCTCTAACAGATTACATTGGGTTGCTTTTTACTTCTCTGACATTTCTGTCAGAGAGCTTTCCTTGAGATATATAAATTCAACTCCTTCCCACATACCTCAAAATATAAGAACCTGGGAATGTTCATGATAAGTGGTGCTATGTTCACCATATGCGCTACAGAAAATACAGGTCCAAGGTGAATGATTTAATGACCCAGTCCAAACTGAGGCTGTCGGGAAGCAGTACTGTTGCTTCAGCTCTCTGGCTCCAGAATAGCACAAGAAGGACTAAGTGTCCTCAAGGCACTCAGCTGACCAAAATGAACTAGTGGGTCAGTGAGTATTGCTTTAATGGTCAATTTTCTGGGAATATTGGGGCTAGAGAGTAGACATCTAATTTGATGCTTCCACAAATCCTCTGCCCCCACATCTCCTCCCATTCCACGTCCGCTCTGTTCTCCTCTCTTAGAATCCAGGTATCCCTAAGAGTAACACACTAGATCCATAGGACCTTAGTATAAATGAGGTTTAGTTTTTATTATCATTTTTCTCTATAACTGGAGAAATTCCATTAGAAGAGACCTCTGGGAGGTAGAGGATGGAGGGAGGGAGGGAGGGAGGGACGGGAAAGTAAGGGAGGACAGACATACTTAGCAACACTACCGAGGGCATCTGTCAGAAATGCGGAAGGGCTTACTAAAACGAATTAATGAAGACAAAAGTATCACTTAATAGCAATATCTGTCATTCATCAATAAGATTCATACTAGTCTTATCTCATTTGAAAATAAACGCATTCCTAATCCTTAGACAAAAATTCTTCCAATATTAGTCTTTCTAAAGGACGTATGGGATCCTGGTGCTAAATGCCATAGTCCATGGGGATCATGCCTTTAGAGAAATGACTATTGTGCAATGCATCCCATACTGGTCTCCTAGTCTGATTTTGGTGGTAGATCACTTCATGATTGATTTCATTTTAGAGCAAAATTATTTCCACCAGCAGAAGCATGGGACACTAAAGAATATTATTTAAAACAGATTTTAAGACCTTAATTTTTTCCATCAGGACAAATTGAGAACATGACCTAGGAACTGTTCATAAATATTCAAAGGTAAACGTTCTTTGTGATTCAGTTTTTGCAATATCTTTTAAAGTGTGTTTCGTGGAATGTCTACATGGCCAGAATCCAGACTATTTGGCTTTGGCTCTTAGACCCCAACAAACTCTTTCTTTCTCTATTCGGTTAACTTCTGTTTAACAAACACTTATTTCTCACCATCCTCAATCCCTGGCTTGAGGAGGTAGTAATCTGGGGGAAAGGCAGGTATGTCACTTTACACAATTCCTTGGAACTATGCACTGCACAGTCTATACATGCGTATGTGGCAGCTGCTGGGGAAATCAGGTTTCCTTTCCCTGCTTGGAAGGATTAGTTCACTTTAATGAAGCACAAACTGGTATTTTAATTTTCTTGTCACCAATACTGGCTTCAGAGAGTAATCCTCCTGTGTTCTTTCCACAAAGTCCTTCATGGCTGTATGGCCCTGGATTGTACCTCGTACTTAGAAAAATTAGAAACGTTCACAGATGGGCTCTTCCTCCCAGCCTTCTTGTGTTCATGGCTGGGCAATTTCTGCACAAGCATATGGTTGAAAGAACATGTGCTTCGGAGTCAGGAGTCCTGATCCCAAGCCTAATAATGACATATTATATAGCTTTGAACAAGACATTTAACCTCACCTATAAAATGGGAACAACAATTATTCCTCAGGGGCCTATGGTGAGGAACAAAGGACACATATATAGAAAGATGCTTTGCAAACTGCAAAGGGCTATAGAAATAGTAACTAATTTTAATGTAATATAATCTCTACTTTCACGAACCATGGCCAAATATTCGGAGCACCTAAGGTTAACAGAAGTAGATTACCTGCCTGTGCATCCTCCAGAGCATCATCTCCAAACCCTGAGAACAACTACAGAGGGATGTGACCACATTCCAGGTTCTTCTCGGGGGAAGTTAGGCAGAGTTACCAACTTGGATTTCCGAGGTCTAATCTTTGTTTTTTTTTTTTCTAACCACTTGACAGTTTGCTCTCCTTCCTAATAAATATCTCTATTTGACTTCTGGCTGCTTTCCTGGCTTGCTTAATCTACAATCTGTCAATATCATAATTAGATGAGAGCAAAGGTAGAGATAGCCTCTAAGAAAAAACTGCATCTAAAAGCAAGGACCAACAATAGCCACTCAATTACAGAGCTACCCTCTAACCAGACAAGAAGATACAAGAACTGTAGCACTGCAGAGAGATGGTACACACCTCATGGCATGTGAGTGACAGGCTACGTTCAAATGTAGGAAGTATTTTGGGGTGGGGGGAGAATATAAATATTTCACAGGCATGATATTTCACAGGGGATCCCAAGTAATAATGATGGCTTTTCTTTTGGAACTAAAATATTTCTAATTCCTTTGGAAGACTATGTTTTACATTTTAAAAAATTCTTTAATGAGAATATATTCTACATTAATCTATGTAAAATATATAGAGGCTAATGTCTAATCAGGTGAGTAGTTTGGAGAGTGCAGCCTGTGTCCCAGCTTAACAAACACTGTCTGCAAAGTCTATTGCTTGAATCTATAGGAAGCCAAGACCATAGACTCTACTTTTAGATTGAAAAGGGAAAGAAAAATTAGAAACATCCAACCTCTTATGAATTTCAACAGTGTCCAAAGAGGGACTAAAAATGACTGGTGCTCACCAGAGTCCCAGCTCTAGCAATATTGCCATCTATTTTACAGTATTTTAACCCCATATTTTCTTTTTACAACTCCATTAACTGCTGTACAAATAAATTCTAGATGATAAAATATGACGTTTTTTTTACAAATAGATACAAATACAATGCTGACCAGATATTCTACATTAACTATATACACCTTATTTCTCTAGAGGCAGGAATATTCCTTATTTTTAGACAATTTATCATTTACACTGAGACCCCAAGGAGGGACCATCAGCTTCCTGCTCCCAGATGTTGCCTCCCTCTCTCTACCATTAGAAGCTTATCCTGTGCTTTAATCTTATCATTGAGCAAGAATTCTGGAAGGAAAAATCAAACCCTTCTAAAGATCTTCTTGGGACTTTTCTGCCCCTATTCTGGAAATAATCAAGGTTGTTTATTGTGATACAGCCCAAACATCAGCTTTTCCTCAATGAATATCACCCCTGACCCCTCCTTTAAAAAAATGTGTTTCAGGAATGGAGATGAAGTCTTCTGGCAGTCCTTTCCCCCTCCACATCCATCATCCTGTTTCCGCTGGTCTGATAAACACTTCCCCAGAAGTCTATTTGGAGGTCAAAGTGGATTTGGGCTGCACTCTGCGGTTCCGCCTTTCTATACTCCCATGTGGTTTGGTACAAAAATAGACTTTACTTCAAGTCCTTATTGTCAGTGACTGCTTCAGATCTTCATGGGAAATCTAAGAGTAATAGGCTAAGTACATTATAAATTTGTACCTGAAAATTTCAGATGCACTATATGCCTTTGCTTTCTCATCTCAGTGACTCTACCCAGGCTTTGTTCGGCCCAGGCGCTGATGCTGTTTTAGTAAGCACTGTGGTCTCACAATCCAGGAGAACAGCTCTAGCTCCTTAGGCTTTATAGTTATGTATTGGTGTCGTCAGGGTCAGTTGCCCATTGGGAGCCACTTCATTGCCATCATCTTCCAACAGTCCTGACACATCTGCATTGGGAATGCTGTCATGGTAGCTGCTGAAACTGATATTGTCTTCTTTCAGCTCAATGGTCCAAAAGGGGGCGTTGAGTTTCCGGTTTTGGTACTCCCGGTACATATATACGGCCCCCACAAAACCCATCAGCAGCACCACCACGATGATGATGACTGTCAAAATGATGATGTTAAACTGGGTCCACGATACATCAGCTAAAGCTGATGTGCTATTTTCAGCAGAGCTTACTGAAAAGATAGTCTGCAGGGCTGTAGGGGTAAATGTACTATTTATAACAGGGGTGGGCACTGATGTGGTCAAAGAGGCATTGGAAACCAAAATGGTAGAACCTTCAGGTGTTGGAACAATAACTTCTGAAAATAAAAACAGAGAATGAAATGTAAAAGACAAAATATCTTGTTTTAAGAAACCATAAAAGAAATACACATGGTAGTGGAAATTGATATGGGATGCTGACATGATACTCTGCTTTACGGTAACGCAAGTTAAAAATAACTTTTTAAGAAATATCATGAAAAGAATCAGGGTCTAGAAAGCTAGATTATTACATACATGGCTGTTATCCAAAGTGTATAATATCTATGCTAAAATCTTTGGGGAAATTCTAATGTTGGAGTTTTCCAACCTTCTGTACTCTTGAATAGATTCATACAAATTCCTAAAAAGGTAGTAAATATGTCACTAGAGACTTCTAAATCACTTGGTTAAAAGTGATTTAGATAATAATCATTTGAACTAAGTTCAACATGTCTGATGGCATTTCATAAAGGTAAAATTCTCTTCAATGGAGGCAAAAACAAAATAGGAAAAATTGTATTTCTAGTTACTTCTGAAAAACACATTTTAAATATCCAAAGTTGATATCAGCCAAGACAGAAAACAGCCATTGCAAGCGTAGTGATTCTTCCTTTATGTATGTTATAGCTATTTTATAACTAAGGTACTATACTTTGTACTTTTAATGCAGCATAGCTCAGTAGAAATACCAAAAGCTTTGGAATCAAGTAGAACCATGTGGCAATAAATAAGTCAGTTAATCTTTTTAAAACTGAGGTTCCTCATCAATAAAATGGGAATAATGATATCTACTTTGCAGAGTTCTTGGGAAGGATTAAATTAGATAATGTACTATATGACATTATCACATTTAATGTTTACAGTGCTTGGCACATAGTAGGCACTCAACAAAATGATTACTATTATCATTACAATTCACTAAAGTCAGACACATCAATCTATCCTAAAAAGAGGCATGTTTTACATTTCCTAATAACTAATAAGAAAAATCATCTCAGTCCTGTCAGCTAAGTATGGACAAGGTATGCCTCTAGTGGGAAAGAGAATTGAGTGACAGGACCTCCAGGCTAATGATAGGGTTCAATCTGAGCTTTTTAGCCTTGATAACAGCAGAATAAGGATATCAAGAAAATGGCAGAAGGATAACCCTTGCCACAGACCAACTGCCTATCAACCCAGTGTTCAGCATCTGTCAGAATATCAAAGAATGGTTTATAGAAGAGCATGGCCTAATCTCTATGACCTAATAAAGCCTGAATATCCCTAATTCATCCTAAATTTCTAATCATTAATTTTCATCTAAACCCTAACTGAACTTCCCTGAAAGAAACATTTTGCCATATAAATAACTTTCTCTTTTAAAAATTGAGGAATATTTTTTACTGTTTCCTCCATCACACCTGGGAAAACTTAAGCCCAAAGTTAGGACAGAAGTTAGAATAAACCCTTGTTTCTCAGCTGGAACTTCTAACCAGATATAGGTTTCTACTTAAAAAGACCTTTGATGATCACTGGAAGTGATGAGAATATAGGAAGCAAAGGATAAAAGAAATGACAGGACTTTTAAAATATTTTTTAAAAACAGATGAAGAGAAAATGTGAGAACACTGCAATGACTTTGTCTTGGTCCTCAGATTTCTAGAGTTGACTCTGCAGTCTCAGGAGAGCAACAGGAATAGAAGGAAATCTCTTTAGGCAAATATCTATCAAAATCTATTTCCAGAAAACTTCTCTGGTAGGATCGGAAGCTTTTACAAAGCTAAAAGTAGCTGTCCTGAAATTTTCACTGCTAGGTTTAAATATTAAATTTACAACCTTAGGTGAAGTTTTACCTTTCTTGATGCAATTTCCCTCGAGGTCTTGAACATAACCTTCTAGGCAGTTCTCACACCAAAACCCAGTGGTGTTATGGAGGCAGTTGATGCACTCACCACTCTCAGGCTTACAAATCTTTGGAGTTTTAACTGGGTCCACGTGGCCATGACACTGGCACTCCATACAGATGCTGTCAGAATTGTAATAGCCATTGTCACATTCATTGCAGTTCTGGCCCATGTAACCATCTTTACACCGGACACATTCAGGTTCCAATTCACCGAGTTCTGACAGAGAACATCAAAATAATTTAGTAAAATTTCAAGCTACAATTGAAAATGCAAAACTACTACTAGTCCCCCCACCAAAACAGTTTACACACCCTGCCTACTATCTCCTCTCAAACTTAAGAAACACATGGAATTCAAACTAATAATTTACACCTTATTTATTAATTGTCCAGTTTGTTGTGAGAATGATAGGGCCACCCAGAAAATCTATTTAGGTATAGAAGGAAAGAAGTGTGCTTACATAAAGAATCTGAGCAATTGAGATGGATAGGCATTCAAAATATTTTTATTCCTTCCTCTTTAGTCATGTCAGATGGAACAAAATACAGTTTTAACAAAAACTTCCTCATCCCTCCCTCATGTCTCATTTCACATATGTATTTGGATTTGACTGCAAATTCCTAGAAAGGAAAACCTATACAATTTTTATAACTCCCTTTCACCTACAGCATCTAGAACTTTATCAACACACTTTCTACCTATTGATAATTGATTCACTGATTTTTCCTCTAAAAATGAAGATTTAGGGAAAGGCCTTACTTATGATACAACTGCCTGTAGATGTCACTGCTGAACAAGGGCAGCGAAGACATTCTTTAGTGGCATCAGGACTCTGATAAAATCCTTCTTTGCATTCTTCACAATGATCCCCTCTGCTATTATCCTGGCAATTTAAACAAGCACCTAAAAGAAGCAAATCATTTCAAGAAGTTAAAGATTTACTCTGAAAGCACAGTAACTTTAAATAAATCATACCTGCAACCAAAAAACCTTAAGAGTTAACCAGAAAAAGTTATCCAACAGAGATTGCACAGAGTTCAGTTTCTACCCCATCTTATTTCTATACTAAACAGGCATATCAGTTCTGTGTCCCCTACTAGATTGTAAACTCTGTAGGGAAAGGCTAGGTACATGACTAGAGTCGCAATAAACCCTTGTTGATTGACTGACTACATACCAAAAGCAGGCCAACAATTTGCAAAGAAAAAATAAAAACAACCTAAAGACCTATTAAAAGAAGAATAGATAAATTGTATTATTTTAATAGTTGGGATACTGTAGTTAAATTAGTGAACTACACCATATGTATGAACACACATAAATCCTAAAAACAACGTTGGTTGAAAAAAGCAAATTGTAGAATGATACGTAAAGAAGGAGAGTGCTTACTTATTTTGTAAAAATTGATTGATTGAAATAAAAATTTTAAAAACCACACTAAATAATACTAAGCAAATGGATACATAATACTCTGGGCAGATGGATACATACATATGCAGTAAAAATTAAATCCAGACTAAGAGGGTATAGGCAAGTTATATGCTGTTTGTCTCTGTAGAGGGAGGGAGAAAAACGAGAGCAGGGAAGAAAACAAAGAGGAAGAATTCCAGCTCTACTTCAAATATGTATAAATATTAAGCAAAATACCAAAGTGTTAATATTTATTAATTCTTTGTTATATTATTCTCCATATTTTTTAAAGATTTTTTTTTATGTGGACCATTTTTAAAGTCTTTATTGAATTTGTTAAAATATTGCTTCTGTTTTTTATGTTTTTGGTTTTTTGGCCCCAAGCCATATGAGATCTTAGCTCCCCAACCAGGATCAAAACAACACACCACCCCCTGCATTGGAAGGCAAAGTCTTAACCACTGGACCACCAGGGAAGTCCCTCTCCATATGGTTTTATATTTAAAAATTCAAAATAAAAATGAAAACAATTAATAAAGAAAATGAAAAGGAAGGAGGCAAGCAAAGTTATGTGTTTCTTAATAATACTCCTTTGGTTCCCTACTAGTAAGGACATTCTAGTAAGGACTGAAGCAGCATAACATCTGCAAACAGGAAACAAAAATGTGTAGAGTAATTTACATTCCACAAAGATTCAAAGGGACACTCAGAACTCCTATTACAGAAATAAATGAGTAAACTCTACAAAGAAATCTAGGAAGACAATGAAATTTTTACATGATAAGCTAAATATAGTTCAGTGCAAAAGTATCATAAGTAATTTTATTTGATTTCTTTTCCTTACTAGTGAAATATTTACAAAAAAGGGGAACAAGAATGAGGCTGTGGAATAAAATGGTCTGACAACTGGAACAAGATATGAAAAACCAAAAGAATGAAAATTATTAACATACATCTCAATTCTTATGTGATTACAGCAAAGTTCCTTGAAACTTCATGAACTTATTCAGAAAGACATTTTTTTATTATATGAACACGTAACTCTGAATTAAATCAAATTTGCATGTAAATATCACTTTTAATCATATAATTGTTAAGGCCTGATATTGTTAATGATATATTTCATATATGTAACAAGTAGTATATCCTCACACATTGATAAACACTTAAGGTACTGGTTTCTTCACAGATCTCTTATATCCTGATCCCTCTTTAGCAATGTATTTCATATATGTAACAAAGTAGTATATTCTCATACGTTGATAAACATTAAGTTACTGGTTCTTCACAGATCTTCTTATATCCCGATCCCTCTTTAGCTGTGTATCATTGTGACAATAAAATAGCTGAAAAATACATACTAGGAAACTGTAGATTTGGGCTCTAAAAATAAAATAAATGTCAAAGCGTTCTGCAGGTTGGAAAAGTCAAAACCTGCTTTATGTATAAAATCTGTCTACATGCTCTCCCCCTATTAAAAATGTCCAACGGAAATAATTTTCAAGAAAAATTTCTGATAACGTCCTAAACTTTAATACAAAAATATCTCAAAATTAATAGTTCTGAAACAGAATAATTCTGGATGCGTTCCAATAACATGCCATTTGCAATGTGTCAAGAAAGGTCTTATTAAAAAACAGTATGTATTATATATATATAATATATGCTTTTAGTACTTTGCTCCTACATGTTACTGGACCTACATGCTTATTATCTTGGGGCTCTCTACTATTCTAGGTAAGACCTTCAAATGTTTGTCGTTGTGCTTATCACAATACAGCTTCACTCTCCTAAACCATTTATATTAGAATATTTAATATTTTTTTCCAGAAGAATTTCTTATTTCAATTTGTTTTATGTCACAAGCCGCAATGAGAAATCAATAAGAAAAAATAAGCCTACATGGTAAATATGTTATCTGAAAAGTAAAGGAGGAATCAAGTATAACAATAAAACTCATCAGTTTTTAAAAACAGCATGCACATGGAACACAGCTATAGAAAAAGAAAATTAATAAATTAAAGACAGATAAGACATAAATACACCAGAATGCTACCAATAGTTGTGAGGGGCAACAGTCCTTTACGTGAATTTTCCCCTCTAATTTTAAATTGTCTCTAGTAATGCACTTATCACTTTTATTTTTACTATCTTAATTTTTTTCTGATTACAAAATTAATACATTGTAAAATGTACCAAATGCATATTGTAAAGTATTTCAAAAGCTCAAGCAATTTTAAAACATTTCATGTACAAAACTGAAGATTGATTTTTACAATAAAAATAAAGATCATAACTTTTAAAGTCCATACAGAGCAGGAACGAATAATATGAATTTGCTTTTCTAACAGCTTACAACTCCTCTTTGGGAGGCAACATAACATAAGAAAAATGGTATGTATTTCATGTTAGATATGAGTTCCATTCTCAGCTGAACCTCTTACAGCTATGTGACCTTCAGCAAATAGCTTCTCTGAGTTTCACTTTTTTAATATGTAAAATGGGATAATAATTCCTTGCCCAATGATTTAATGTAAACATTTCAGAGGGTATATGTAGATATTCCATAGGATATAATGCTTCAAATTCCTCCTCTACAAACTAGGAAAGCTTAACTAGATGAGATCTAAATTCCCTTTAAAATCTGAAATTTGAGAATCTTTCTTTTATGATAAATGACATATAAAAATTAGCTGAAGTGTAACTTTGTTCATTATGCTCTGCCTGGAACCTCCCAAATATAACAATACTGCCTTAAAATTCACATTTTTCTTTGCTGAAAGATGGCCAAAGGAGCTAACCCAAAAAAAGAGTAAGTGTTTCCTGAAGATGATCTCATGCTCCTTGGCTAAGCATCAAAAAAATCTGGTGGGGGTAACCAAGAAAATAACTGGTCAAGAAAGAATGTAGGGTTCTTTTCAACCAAATTCAGTGAAAAAGCTTTGAACCCATAAATCGCCACCTGTAAAAGCCTTTTCCCTTATTTATTTCGTCACCTCTAGTTCACATATAAACCTGTCAGAAATGCAGCAAGGTACTTTGTTATAAAAGAAATGCCTAATCTTCTCTATGGCAACAGAAGACAAACTTCAACCTGTTAAACAGAAAGGCCCAGCCTAAGCAAACAAGGGAGAGGGTAACAGAAGATAAGGTCAGAGAGAAAGGCAGAGGCCCAAAAAATGTAGTCATGGAGGAAGTTTGAATTTTATTCCAAGAGGGATAGGAAGACTTTGGAGCATCTGAGCATGCGAACGACATGATCTGGTTTACATTTTTAAAAGATCACGCTGGTTGTTATGTGAGACTGGACTGTGGTGGGGTGGGGGTCAGAGGATGAGAGGACAAGAGAGAAGGCAGAATGGTCAGATGAGAGCGTGTCAAAGTAATTCAGAGAGATGACAGTTGCTTAGACAAGGATGATAGCAATGTAAGGTCATGTTGAATGTCAGGCTGACAGAACTTGCTGACAGACTGCATCTGCAGTAAGGAAAAGAAGCAAATGTGACTCCTATGTGCCAGTCACCAAAATGAAGAACACTAGGAGTAAAGTGGGCTTAGCTTATATAGTAAAATAAAGAGTTGTTTTGGATGTGTTAAGGCTACCCTGCCACTTAGAGCAGCGGTCCCCAACCTTCTAGCACCAGGGACTGGTTTCATGGAAGACAACTTTGCCATGGACAGGGGTGGGGGAGTGCGGGGATGGTTCAGGCAGTAATGTGAGCGATGGGGAGCGGCAGACGAAGCTTCACTTGCTCGTCCGCCGCTCACCTCCTGCTGTGAGGCCTGGTTCCTAACAGGTGGCGGACTGTACCGGTCCACTGCCCGAGGGTTGGGGATCCCTGACTTAGAGCATTCAAATGAAGATGTCAAGTGCACTGTTAGATCTTTGAGTGTAGAGATCAAGGGAGAAATGTAACTCTGGTAATTAGCTCATTTGTAGATGGCATTTAAATTAAATCCAAGGGACTGAATGAGATCATTTAGGGAGAGTATAAATGCAGAAGACAAATGTGTCAAGACAAACAAACCTCTGAGGCACTCCAGTGCTTATAGGTGAAAAGAAGAAGATCTAGCAGAGCTGACTGAGGAGGAAAAAAACAAAACAAAACAGGAAAGTGTGATATCTTAAAGCTAATTCTTTTTTTTTTTTTTTTTTTTTTGCAGTACACGGGCCTCTCACTGTTGTGGCCTCTCCCATTGTGGAGCACAGGCTCCGGACGCACAGGCTCAGTGGCCATGGCTCACGGGCCCAGCCGCTCCGCGGCATGTAGGATCTTCTCGGACCGGGGCACGAACCCGTGTCCCCTGCATCGGCAGGCAGACTCTCAACCACTGCGCCACCAGGGAAGTCCCGTGTGTGATATCTTAAAGTGAAGAAAGTCACTGAGGAATGAAGGATGAAGGAGTGGTCAACTCAGTCAAGCTACTGACAAGTCAAGGTACTCACCATGAGACACTATGAATACACGAAGTCGCCTTAAATTCTTAAAAAGAAGTACACTATGTGAACATAAAGTTTTAGCTTAAAAATGACAGTCCCTCCCACCTCCATTTTAAGGGAAGTATGTGTTCAATAAAGAAAATCTAGAAAAATACAGGAGAATAGAAATAAGATAAAATCACCCAAGAAATCTGTTATTAAGATTTTGAATACTTTTCCTTGCATCTCTCCTTATATAGAGTAGTTTGGGTTTTGCTTTTTAAATAGTCTAAACATATGGCACATGTCATTGTATACCCTGCTTCTTTCACTCTCTCATGTCGTTATATTTCATTCTTTAAAACATTTTCATGGCAACATAACAATAGTTGCCATTTACTGACTGCTTGTAATTAGCCAGGCACTGTATAAACATATAGCACTGAATCTTCACAACATCCCATTAGGCAGTTACTGTTATAATCCCAAATTTCTAAGTGAAAAAACAAGGCTAAGTAATTTGTACAAGGTAAGTCAAGACTTCACTTTCTGTGCTCTTATCATGTATTGCCTAGATAACATAATTTGCTTCATTCCCCGCTGTTAGAAATAGAGTTGTCTTATTTTTTAGAATTATAACTGCCACTGTGGTGAGCATCTTTGAACATAAAGCTTTTTATGAATTTCAAATTATTTCCTAAGAATTGATTCCTGGAAACAGAATTACTGGACCAGGGAAATATTTTTAAGACACATTTCTTTCCAAAATATTTTTCTCAATATACTGTATCATGAAAAGGTTACTTTAAAAATCTACTTCAATCTAAAACACAAGGTATAGATAAAGACTAGGTGGGTGGGGGAAATAAGAACTGCAAAAACACAGTAAGTGGCCACCAGAGGGCAACCGTATCACAACACTGTTGAAAAAAAATCTTTTGAAAGTTTGAGACAAAAGGAAAGACTGATTTTCTATTAAGCTGGCAGTTTTATATTATTTTGCACTCTTTCACATTAGATTCCACTTTTATTATATTTCCAGAGAAACCATTTATTTCTTATTACTAGCTGCTTTAGAAATCATAACCATGAAAAGGATTTCTTTTGCCTTAAATTATCTCCTGAGCAAAAACAGGTTGGGATTTATATGACACTAAAGAAAGCTACCTCGCTGCTGCAAGGAAAATTAGAAATGAGAACCAGCAATGTAGACTGCTTCCTGGTACCATAAATGACCTAGGGAGCAATTTAAATCAACTCAGCATGGTGAAGCATTTCTGTTGTTATCCAGGATTGAAAACTCATCTTTGCTCTGTAAGTTTCTCCATTCATTTGTTCATTTATGCAACAAAAATTTAGCAAATACTTATTATGTGCAAATATCTTTACTAAATATTGTATAAAATGGTGAACAAAGCTGGTATGAAACTTACAATGTAGTGAATAAACCATATATGACTCATAATCACAAATAAATATATAATTACAAACTGTGATATGTGCTATGAAAAAAATACAAGTGTATATGAGAGTGTATAATTGGGAATTATCATTTAGCCTGGAGCATGAACTGCTTTCTAATGAAGTCACTTTGAACTGAAGGCCTGAAGGAAGCATATGGTTTAATAAGGCAAAGGGGCCAGGGGTGGGGGTACAGGTATATTAGAAAGACCATTCTAGGCAGAGGAAAGATCATGTATGAGAATCTTGGGACAGCGGAACATAACACGTTTTAGGAGTAGAAGCCAGCATGACTGGATCACAAACAGTAAAGAAAAAGAATAGCACAAAATAGAACTGGCAAGTAGGCAGGGACCAGATCACATAACTGAAAAAAAAAAACAACACAATTTCTTCTAAATCAATTTGTTTCACCACAGACTACAGGATTAGAATGAAGAATAAGATTTCAAACACATTTTTCCAGGGTACTTTCTTTTCAAATATTCTGCTACCTTGGTCTCATAAAAACACTTGTACTTGTCAGACTAGTATGTTCTGGTTTTTTTGTTGGGGAAAAAAAAGATTTCCAAGGAAGTATCTCTAATCCTTACATTTAGGCAAACTGAAGAGCAGAAAAGCTAATTGTCTTTAGTTTTAAATGTTTAACTAAGTAAGCCTAGATGTGATTTTCTTTGTTTTTATACTGCCTACGGTTTGCTGAGCTGTTTGAATCTGTGGGTTGATGTCTTTCATTAATTTGGAAAACTCTTGGACATTATCTCTTTAGATATTTGCTTCTGTCCCAATATCTCTCCCCTTTCATTCTGAGCCTTCAAGTACATTTATGTGAGACCTTTTGGCTATTTCCCACATGTCTTTCCTGCTGTTCTTTCCATTGCATTCTTTTCCTCCATGCTGCAGTTTGGATATTTCAAATTGAGCTGTATTTAAATCTACTAACCTTGTCTTCACTGTATACAATGGTATATAACCTTGTCTTCACAGTATATACTGTATACTTCTGTTAAGTCCATGCAATGAGGTATTAATTTCAGACATACTTTTCAGTTCTAGATTATTCTTTTGATTATTTTTTATAGATTCCAAATCTCTTGAAATTTTGCCTCTTTTCATCTATTTTGTCTGTTTTTTCCTCTATTTTCTTAAAATATTAATTTTAGGGCTTCCCTGGTGGCGCAGTGGTTGAGAGTCTGCCTGCCGATGCAGGGGACACGGGTTCGTGCCCCGGTCCGGGAAGATCCCACATGCCACGGAGCGGCCCGTGAGCCATGGCCGCTGAGCCTGTGCGTCCGGAGCCTGTGCTCTGCAACGGGAGAGGCCACAGCAGTGAGAGGCCCACGTACCGCAAAAAAAAAAAAAAAAAAAAATATTAATTTTAGTTATTTTAAAGTCATTTTATGCTACCTCTAACACTTGGGTCATCTGTGGGTCTGCTTCCATTGTTTTTCTCTTTATTATTGGTCACATTTTCCTACCTGAGCATTGTCTAGTGTTTTGATTGCCAGACACAATGTACAAAGAACCACAGATGATTCCCCTTTCCTCTGTTAGACAGATATAATGAGAGGATCACCTCAGTTCAATCAGAAATTGAGATAGGTGGAGGATGGACTGCAATATTAGTATGAATCAGTTCACCTATGGTTCATCACTACTTCTTGGTCATGACCCTCTAAGGCTTTTGACTGAAAACCTAGCAGGCATGTGTCTCCTCAGCTCTGAAAGACTGCAACAGATTAGTACTTCCCTTAAGTAATGTGAGCCTAAGTCCCACTCCACACACCTCTGAATCTGGCAATGTCTTGAGAGAGAGATGGTTGTATGTTGTAGCAGGTCCTCTCTTTCTAAAGAGATTTTGTCTCCTAAGCACCACAAGACTGAGAAATTTCTTTCTACCTTTGGGACAGCCTTCCATCTCCTGCACAGTCAGCTTATGTCCTGTGGGAAAATTGGCCTTGTGTTTAGGGCTCCTCTAGTTTCCAATTCATCACGCGAGCCCCAAATGACTGCCAGAAGCTCTTCTTGTATCTCTTTCCTCAAGAAGAATTCTTTTACTTGGACCAAGCCTGCTCCTTAGTCTGTGCCCAGAATCAGCAATGTCCCTTGAAAGGAAAAAGGCTGGGTGATCATCAGCTTATTTAGGAATACCCTGTCTGGAATTTTAGTTCATATAGTTTTCCTTTCTTCCATGGATCTCCAACCAATATGATTTTTGAAATTTATATATCTTTTTAAAGTTGTTGTAGCAGGAGTTTGGCTTGCTATGACCTATTACATGCTACTTAGAAGAGAAAGACCCTTACAAACTATTTGGGAGAATCAACTCATAGATGAAGGACTTCAAAGTGAAAAGAACAGTGGACTCATTATATAAAAAGGTAAGGAAAGTGTGTACCTGTGAGGGCATCACAACTGGCAGACCGATTATTGCATTGGCAGGGCAAGCAGCCATTCTTATTAAAGTCATAATATCCATCTTGGCATCTATCACATGAAGAGCCGGTGACACCCACTTTGCACTGACATTCCCAGAACTGCAAATAAAAGCAAAGACAATGAACAAAAGTAAATAAGTTTGAAAGTTTTGTTGCCTAACATCCCATCATAGATGATCTTGATGTAGAAATAGTTTCAACTAGATTCTATTCACTAGATGTACTGAGTGATTTTTATTTTGAATTGGAAGTTGAGCAGCTTCATGACTATATTAATTCAATTAACATAGTACTAACACTAATCATTTTTGACAATTTAATCCCCTGCACTTGGGTAGTCTAAAATAGATGATAAAGGAACCATGGAGAGTACAAGTCCCTGGTCCTTCAAAATCTTTATTTACTAAAAGCACTGGGGCAAAGAACTGGCACTACTGCTACATCTCATTCCTGAATCATTCCACAGTTCCCTCAGAATCCACACTGCCCAATCTGGAGAAGAAATACCACCCAGCCCTCATGCAATCTAGCTTTTGGCTGAAGAAGATGAAGGCCAGGACCTTAATGAATGTGCTGGAAACTCGACATGATTTTCTACTTTAGGTCAATGCTGTATTAAAATATTTCTGATAATTAACTGGAATGCACAACTAAGTAAATATGACTATAATGGGGACCTTTATTGGTTTCTGAATTAAAACCATATAAAAATTCTAGATTGTCGACCCAAAAAGAAGACTAAAAATCTAAAGTAAGAAAAATATTTTATTTAGTATACCATCTCTTCCTATTAACCTGTTTTCTTAGATGTCAATTACATCAGTGACATCATCTCTCTCTAATCTGTGAAACTTACATCTTTGTTGTAATTTTCACCTCTCCTCTCTCTACCCCATGCTCTTCCAATCACTCCCTCAAATCCAATATATCACCAATTTCAGTCAAATTTTCTTTCAAATTTTCTCTTCTTATTTACTCTATAGTCACCCCTCTTAGAGTATCTTTCCTCTTCTTCACCTCTCAAACTTTTTCCTGCTTTCATGCTCATCTTTTCCCATGAAACTCTTCCCTGACTGGTCGACAGAGATCTTTTGGCCTCCTGACATCACATACTCTATACCATACATTTTATTCCTAATTATGGACTTCTCTATATTCTTTCATATATGTACTCTTGTTTCTCTAGTTAGATTGGTAAAGACCTGAGGCAAAGGCCATATCATGCAGTTTTTTAAAAGGTTATCTTCAAGACTTAGCATGAGCCTAGGAATAGTATACTCTAACTATTTTCATGTCATACATCTTACTCAGTAAGTTTGCTGAGTTCAGGGACCATATCTTAGCCATCTTGGTATGCTCAGATTCTATTATAGTTCCTGGTTTGCTGCAGGCACTTAATATATGCTTGATAAATAAATGCTCAATACACAAACTGAGTTTTAGAGTTAAGCACTGGAAGGGAAAAAGAAAGATGAAAGACTATACTAACTACTAGAGTTCTCAAAACAGCTAAAGTACTTTCCCTTTTTCAACCTTTCTTTATATGCTCATTCTGGACATCAGGTTTTTAGACTTCATCTCAGTAAAATTTTGGCACCAGTCATATTGGATGGGAGACAATATAAGGTAGAACTGCATTTCAATATAATTATTTTAGAGACTGAGCTCCTAATTATGAGCCCCTATGGGGTTGTTCATTTTAGTTCAGAAGACTAAGCTAAAATTATTAATACTTACACAGCTCTTACACACGTCAAAGTAATCCCCTACTGCTTCCCATATTCCTATTTCTGTAATAAAAATAGAAGTTCTAAATTTGAGTTATTGGAACTTTGGGTTGAACTTTGCAGAATGGAAGTAAAGCAATTTTCAGCTGTGTGTATTCTATTTGTAGCATACAAACCTAAGAATTATTTTTTTAATTTGAGATGTGCCTCTCTGTTTATCAGCATGCCCTGGGCTAAATAATGAGGCTTTTGCCTTCTATCCTAAAAAACTATTTTGAGCAGCTAGAGTTGAAGTTTACTTCTCTCTCCCACTTACTATGGTTCTTTGCAATATCCCAGGGTATGCCAAAAAGGAGTAGAAAAACAGTTGTACCTGGTATATTTTTAAGGCATAACTCAAAACCATTCCAGAAAGGAAAGAAAGCCAGGATTTTGTAAATAATAAATACTTAATATATCTTAAAGCCTTATATCCTAAGAAGTCACCTATCAAACTCTGTATTTCTATCTTAAAGCTGCCTAATATACTTGGTTACGTAATTTCTTGACTTACAAATAATTTTACAGAAAGTGTAAAATGGAACAATGTCATCATTTATTGAGAGTCTATGTCAATAAATATATATTCTCTCTAATCCTCAAAATAACTCTACAAGGTGGCGGTCATAACCCTCATTTTACTACTGAGGGAATTCAGAGGGTTAAAGTTACTGTCCACACCTAGTAAAGGCAGGTTTATTTATACAAAGCCAGACTTTCCCACTCTGCTACCAACCCTTTCCTCAGTTTAACTCTATATTTGTACAGAAAATCTGACTGCCAAATAATCTGATACCCACTTACGTATCAAGCTTCATTCTGTAGATTCCAAGCACCAAAATTCACCATTTATTTAGGTTCTGACCCCAGTGAGCTGTTTCTGCCTTGCCCAGAATAAATCCCACTCTCTTTTCTCACTGCCAGTAAATTTCAGGTCTTCCTTAACAAAAGCTGAGAGTTCTTTCTGCTTGAAGAGACTGCAGCCTAACAAAGTCCAAGGTTCTCAGAGACACAAGCCCAGATATTTTGATGTTTAGTTAAAACTTAATTAAAGCTTGTATCGATCATACTATAGAAGATGATTATTCTCTTTAAAAATCCAACAGAAATATACATTTCCAAGTCTCTCAAGTAACTTTGCAAAAAAGAAAACTGAAAAAAAAAACCCCAAAAGCCCACCTGCATACATATATGCAGTCTTACACCAGAATACCCCAAGGTATTTAAAGATCTAGCAAAGTAAATCTGTATTCATCAAATATGAAGTTCAGGATTATCTTATGACTCAACAAGAAGGAATCAGTCAACTTAAGTCTCACTATACTGTCAGAAAATTATAAAGGATATAATGTACCTTTTGGAGACTGGCCTTAGCCAATTTCCAAGGCTTTAAAAATGTTAATCAAAATATGCTTGCTCCCCATTTCTCTATAGACATTAGGTTATTTGGTATACAAAAGAATAAACAGTTACTTTTAATGGCAGTGTCTGCCCAATCCACCATCTATAAGAAAAAGGTATTACCTTGGAATACCTAATCACCTAATAATATCTCATAACCATAATATAGCCAGTGTTCCCAAAGTAGTTGCTATTCCTGTAAGTGACCTTTCTCTTCATAGTTCTGCTCTAGACACTCAGAAGACTGATATAAGCAGGCATCTTTCTCCCTGGAAAATATGCTCCTTAGTTCTTCATTTTAAAAAAAAAAAGTGGCTTTATGAATCTTGATGAGGTGGTTGACTAGTCTAGATACCATGCATCACTTTTCCTGGGTAGATTTTAAAACAACAAGAAAGGAGGTGTTTTTTCTCTATTTAAAAAATATATATAGAATGGAGTGGGGAAGTTTGGTTGTGAGCCTGCAACTAGTAGTGCTTTTCCATCATGTTACTCATGGCCCATGGCCAATTTCTGCATATATAAGAATTAAATCACTCAGCAAATATAAAGCTTTCCCTGTGTGACTTCTTTTATAGAATAAAGCCTTTACAACACCGCTTTTCTCCTTCTGTTAAAGACCGCTGAATGCTTTTTGAAGCAAAGGTCAATGATATAAATGCAATGAAATTTAAAAAAAAAAGAAAAGAAAAAAAAGGCCTGTTAACAGACCACTTATGCTTATCCATAGGTTTAAAATGAAAGAACCAAAGACTCACATCTTCATATCTGGAGAATAAGGGCACAGAGCTGGATTTTGAAAAGTCAGAAATCGATACTACTGAGATCAACTAACAAAGAATTTAAGATGGAATTTCCTCATCTGGCATCACTTTTTATAGACATGAGTTAGTTGCTAGTAAAGAACTAATGAAATATGGATAATTATATCAGAAAGAAGAATATGGAATTATTTATAAAGGAAGCACAAACATTGTGGAACTAAGCTACACTAAGTATACTAAACATATATTATACATTCTTAAATTACCCCAGAACGAATTATCAGATTTTCTTATGGTGTCAGTGCTTAGTTATAGAATTTATCACATTCACAGGTGTGAACAACTATTCCAAGTTTTAAACACTTGAAAAATTCCCTCTTAAAATGTAAACAATGTATTTTCTGACATGAAGTTATTAGTTTTTCAAAAGGAAATTCAATGGTGTGTCATCTCAAGATATTGTACATATTTATGTCATACAATTACTAACCAAAATATCATTTTAAAGGTTCTGTTTTAAGATGAGTGGGTGGAGAAGCTTCAGAATTTCCATTATTTTACTAGGGTAGGAAGGGTGGAACACAGGAAGGGACGTATCAGGGTCTATGGAAAATTCATAGCCTGAGGAGACAGAGAGAGCTTGGTTCAAATTCCAGCTCTGCTAGTAACTAGCTGGGACTAAGTTCTTATTCTATCTTGGACTCAGTATTCTCATTTGTAAAATGAAGATAATTATACCAAACTTTGTAAAGTTCTTGTGAGGATTAAAGATCACATATACAGGGTACTTAGCACAGTGTCTGGCACATAATCAGTACTCAAAAATGAAAGAACTATGAAGATGATGACAATGGTCCTAGATCTTTAATTTTTTCTGTGAATTGTAAAGAGAATGTGTTAGAATCTCTACTAGGCAAAAACAGACAAGATTATTTACTTTTTAAATTCTGTTAACAAACCTAGAAAAATGGCAAGAATTTATGGGGTAATTACTAGTTTGGAGGAAAAATGTGGCTAGGAAAAGAGAGCACATTATGAACACATGGTAGAAACAGTTTTTGGAAAGAAAATTTAAAAATTGAGAAGGGAAAGAATCAGTAAAATCCTACATTAGGTGGGACCAAAGCCAGCAAGAACTGATATGCTTTTGTACCAACTAGCTAATTGATTTAACTTTTTTCTAAATTGCCAAATGTCTTGACATGTTTTACATTATCAAAAACATTGTCTATTTTCTTCCTAAGATTTACAAGGTATAAATTATGTGCATGGCATACCTTTATATATAATGTTATCAATTTTAATTCAAACAGTCACAGAGTAACTACAAAGGTATAGTTCTAATTAGGGGAAATTAATTTATTCAGACGCCTTGCTTTTCCTCCTTCCTTCTTCCTGAGACAGCTTACATGTTGTCACTCTGACATGGAAAGAACGAGAAACAGAAAAAGAGAGATAATTAAATGTATCAATTTTCTTCTGCTGCCTCTTTTAATAACTAAAAGCAATTTAATTTAGGAAGAGACTTAAACTACTAGTTAAAACAGAGTCTGAAATTAGAAAATTGCTGATTGCAAGCTCTCCCAATATATTAAAAATAATATTAAAAGGCAGCTAGCTTTTTCTAACCAGAAAAAGCTTTTACATGGGAAAATAAACAACACGAAAAGTTATTAACAATCCTTAATATCATGTTTGGCTCATGGTTTGTAAAGGTAATGAAAAAAATAGTTTCTCCTTTTTATGAAAGAAACTCAATAATCAGACATTTTGGCAAAAGACTATTTGCATTTAGTGTTCCTCTGTCTTTCTACCATCATGGAAAAGACCATTATGCAATGAGCAAAGCTCCTTTCCTGGAGGAAAAAAGAAGATAGCTTTATCGTTGAAAACATTGGGCTATTATACTAAACATTCCTTGTTTTTTCGAGTCTAAAGTATGTTTAGAGGAAATTCATATTTGAACAGAAATTCTTAATACTCAAAAAGGGCACTGCCTAAGTGTAAAAATATTTTCTGATAGCTAGTCTTACCAAAATCAAATTTAAAAGTTTATTTGAAAAGCCAGAAGTAAAACTTAATGGTAAAAAAAATAAAAGTATCATATTTCCAGAGCCACAACTTGGGAGGGCAAACTTAAACTAGGAAAGTTATTTTTTATTTCCTTCACTTTTTTTTTAATGGAAGAAATATAGCCATAAGAATTTGCAAACCCACACAATTACTCCATTATTTGATAGTGATTTCTGCATTTCAGAAGTCATTTTGAAACAGAAAAAGCATGAAGTCCCAGTATCATCTTCTTGAAAAGATGATGCTTCTCACATGTTAACATTTGTATTCTTTTGTAACCACTGTAAAAGGTTTGCTTAGTAAAACAACAATTATTAATACTTAATTTGTTTTCACGCTGAGTTCTAAAAATTAACTTGTAGCGCTTAGAATTTAGAACTCATTTTCTCACAGAAATGACAGCCTAAGTGGTGGCTTAGTTTCCAGATGAGCGAACAAAAACCTATTTAACTCAAAATGTTGATATCAACAGTACTGAGGACCAAGTAAGTCCTAACTAAGCCTTTGTGTTCTGAACCCTGTACGGGGTGGAGTGGTCAGGGGGCAATATTAACATTTATTGAATTCCTACTATGGGGTTATAAATAAAGTGCATAGAGCAATATTTATCTATGCATTACTTAATTTTGTCCTTACAATATGACATTCATTAGTTTCAGTTTTGTCACTTTCTTGCTGTTTGATTATTGGGCAAGTTAAGTTTCCACATCTGAAAAATAAGAATAATAAGCCCTGTTTCAAAAGATTGTAATCATTGGCTAAATTTACATATTTAAGTGTCTTCCGAATATTAGTAGCTCCATATATGGTAAAATACTAATATTGTCAACATCCCCAATTGTTAGAAAATCAGCAATGTGAATGACTCCATTTTCGAGGTCACACAGCCAGAGAATAATCAGAATCAGAGCCTAGGTCTTCTGCCTGCTAATACGATGTTTTTTTCTGTCTCTTGTATATTACAGATTACCTCTATGTACATAATGAAAGCAATTCAGAAGGATTTAATGTGCTCATCTCTATAGACTTGCAATACTCCTAGAAGAAGCTTTTATGTTGATCTTCTCCTGGCTCAGTCGTCATTTAAATAACTCCTCAGTTGAATGAGACTTTAAAACAATTGCCAAAGAAATAAGACATTGCTTCCGATCTGTCTCAATACAATTACAAGACTTAGGAGCTCGTTTCCTACCTGTATCTAGCACTATTTGCAAATGCCCCTATAACAGCCAGTTTCCTTGCAAAGCTTTCTTTTTCCCCCTACCAACTTTATTGATATAATTTTGCAAAAGTTTTTCAGTCTTCATTTTTAAATTATGAAATATTCTTTCAAAAGTAGACAAATTTAGGGCTTCCCTGGTGGTGCAGTGGTTAAGAATCTGCCTGCCAATGCAGGGGACATGGGTTCAAGCCCCGGTCCAGGAAGACCCTACATGCTGCAGAGCAACTAAGCCCGTGCGCCACAAGTACTGAGCCTGCACTCTACAGCCCGCGAGCCCCAACTACTGAAGCCCACATGCCTAGAGCCTGTGCTCCTCAACAAGAGAAGCCACCGCAGTGAGAAGCCCGCGCACCGCAACGAAGAGTAGCGCCCGCTCGTTGCAACTAGAGAAAACCCACGCACAGCAACAAAGACCCAAAGCAGCTGAAAATAAATAAATAAAATAAATAAATTTATTTAAAAAAAAACAGAAGTAGACAAATTTAAAGACAATACAATCATCTTTGAGTTATTTAAAGAACAATAAACTCAAAACTTTGATACCCACTAGTGAGACATTTGAAGCCCCTTAAGGGGCCCTCCTCAACTGCACCCTTTCTCTTGCCCCAGAAGCAACTAAGTTTTAATCATTCTTTAGCTTTTTAAGAGGGCCACTTACTATGTATTACTAAATAATATATAGTTTTGCCTGCTCTTAAACTTCATTAATAAAAATAATTATGTATAGTTTGATTCACTATTTTCTTGCTCAGTAGAATATTACGTTTTTGAAATTCATCACTGTAAATTTGTATAGCTGTAGTCATTCATTTTTCTCTGCTGTATATTTCATCATATGAATATAACCCTATGTATTTATTCATTCTTCTAGACATTTGGGCTGTTTTCATTTGTTATTATGGATACCAAAGGCTTCTGTGAACCTTCTTGTATGTCCCTTCTGGTACACATGAGCATGCTTTTCTCTAGGGTATTTACCAAGGAATGGAAGAGCAAGGTAATAGTTTGTGCATGATCAACTTTACTAGGCAATGCCTAACTTTTCCAAAGTGTTAGCAACAATTTACACTCCCATTACTAGTGGAATAGTGGTCTCATTGCTCTGTATCCTCACCAATGCTTGATGTCATCAACTTTTTAAATTTTGGGCAATTTGGCAGCTTGCCCAATTGTATTGTATCATGTTCTGGTTTTAAATTGTATCATGTTCTGGTTTTAAATTGCATTCTCCTGATTATTAATGAGATGGAACATGTTTTCTGGAACATGTTTTCATGTTTATTAGCCATTTAAGCTTCCTCTTCTATGAAGAGTCTGCCCAAGTATTTCTGACATTGATTTGTACACATTCTTTATGTATTCCTGGAAAAGCAAACCTTTATCAGTATAATGTGCTACAATTATCTTCTCTCAGTTTGTGCCTTGTCTTTCCACTCTTTTCATAAGTTTCGTAGTTTAATGAAGTGTTAAGATATGAACTCTGGAGCTTAACCACCTGGATTCAAATCCTGGTTTTATCACCTACCAGCCATATGACCTTAAGTAAATCATTTAAACTCTTTGTGCCTCAGTTTCCTCACTTACAAAATGGAGAAAATAATAGTACCTCTCTAATAGGTTTGCTGTGACGATTAACTTAGTTAATGTGTCAAGCATATAGTACAGTGCCTGACGCATAGTAAAGACTATGTAAGTACTGTCATAACATTAACATTATTGCTTAGGAAATCCTTCCCCACCTCAAGGTCATTAAGACGCTTTATGTTTTGCCTTTCACATGTAGGTCTTTAATCCACCTGATCTTTATTTCTGCATATGAAGAAAGTCAGAGGTCCAATCTCATTTTCTTCCTTACAGATAATCAAAGCTCTAGTACAATTCATAGAAAAGTCCATTATTTTATCCCTAAGCTTTAATACTTCCTATGCCATATGTCAAATGTCTTCACAACCATGTATTGTTTCTGAGCTTTCTTTTTTGTTCTATATATCTGTTTGTCTATTCCTGAACCAATACCACACTGTCTTAATTACTATAGCTTTATTTCCCTCCCCCCCATTTTTCACATAAAATTTTTTGAAAATATAGCTATATTGAAAGAACAGTATTTTGAGTATCTGTGTATATATTTTGCTTTACCTAGTACTCCCCTAACCCCTTCTCCCAACTCACATCACTTCAGCCACAATCACCCTGCTTTTGCTCAAATATGCTAGGCATATTCCTGCATCAGGAACCCTGTACTTGCTGTTCCCTCTATTAGCAATACCCTTTCCCTAGGGGATCCACATGGCATGCTCCCTAACTTCTTTTTGTTATTTATTCAAATGTCATATTCTCAAAAAGGCCTTGGCTAGCTACACTATCTAAAATTATAATATCTCTTACTATTTAACATAATATATTTTTTATTTCCTTGTTTATTCTCTCTCTCCCCATTAAGACTGTCAGCTCTTAAAAAACAAAAGAATGTCAGCTCTATGAAATCAGGGTGTTTTATCTGTTTTTCTCCACTGCTGTATTCCCACGGCCTAGCACAGTGCCTGGCACATGATAGACACTCAAACTTTTTTGTTTAATGATTATGTAATCTGGCTCCAAAAATCTGTGTACCTTTCTTCATTAACTCTGATGCCTTCTGAGTGCACTATTCAGTGCACTATTCACTGTCTTCAATTTAGTCCATTTAATATTTTCCAAGCACCTAATCCTGATGCTTTATATCACATTTAAATAAACCTCTTAGAATCTTAGAAATAGGATATTTATTCTAGGTGAGCAAAATGAGACATTTAATGACTGGTCCATGATGGGTCAATCAACCTTGGAAGACAGTGATCCCTTGGGTTTGTTCTTTAAAGCAGGACAAAGAAGAGCTGATAAAAATAAAATTACTAGCCCTCAAAGAAAATGCTATTTTACTTAACTTCAATATTCTATGATGACCCTGCTAAAAGGGGCTCTTTAATGTTTATAATCCTTATATAAATAAAGAACAGAGGCTAGAATGCCTTCTGGTTTTCTCCTGCATATAAGTTGACACTAGGTTTTAGGGGGCAACATTGTCCACTAGATCAGTGGTGCTCAAACTTAGGCATGCATCTGGAAAGCTTGTTATAACACTGACTGCCCGGCCCTATCCCAGAATTTGTGATTCAGATAGGTCTAGGGCTGGCCCCAAGAATTTTCATTTCTAATTAATTCCTAGGTTATGCTGATAATGGTCTGAAGACCATACTCGGAGAACCACTGCACTAGATTAACTGGAAAAATGTCATTGTTCTTATTTCACTCCCTACTTTTAATACTCTTAGCCCTGACTTAATTTCCACCTCTAGGCTTAGTGCTGAACCCTTTATTTGGTATCAGTTCTGACCTAAGGAGAGGGTACTTACAGCAATCAGCCTCAGTGATATCTGTCATCAAGTTCCATTTGCTTACTGGTTACTTTGACCTCAGTCCCCTATATTCTCAATGACTGAATTACAACTATTGACCCTAGCTTCTCAATACCTGGCTCCTGGTCCCAGTTGCCCTGCCTCCCCACTTCCCACCTCAATGGCTAGGTCCATGACACTTGTTTTCAGATCTCCTGCATGTCAAATGCCTGCCATTTAGGCTCCAGCAAGTCAGGTGGACTCAGCTTTGATATTCATTAATGTGCTAAATCCTACCTTTCAAATGATTCTCTACACATACTCTCATTATTTCAAATTGTCTTCTATGCAATATTTATTTTCATTGTGCCCAGATCTGACTTCTAGATTTATGTCTTCATGAGCCAGTTCCCAGGTGGATGAATCATGCTAGCCACACCCAGAACCTCACTTACACAGAGCCGCTGCCATATCTAATTTTGCCCATTCTATTTTAGGGTACAGTGGGGAGAACTTTGGAGTCAGACAGACCTAGTCTCAAATCTAAGCTCTGCCACTTATTAGTTATGCCATATTGCTATGTAACTTAGCCTCTAAGAGCAAGATAGCTAAGTTGTTCTGAGAAGTCAGAGAGGTTATATGTGTAAAGCATCAAGCACAGAGGTTCAACAGTGTTCATTAGATGTTAGTTTCTTCTGATCCTCCTGCTAAATTATGCAACTTCCTTAGGTAAACAGTTTAGTCAAGAAAGCTAAAACTATTTCCCTGCAAAAACCTTTCTTTCAAATACCTATAGTATCTGTTTTACTGGACATTCTATTTAACTGTAAACTTATAAAAAAATCAACTCAAGACCAGGAAAAATAAAAATTAAAGAGATGGTTGTAGTGTATGTGTTGGGAATTGGCAGAAGAGACGAAGGGATTCCGGTACTGATAATATAAGCCATATTTTCATTACTGCTTTTGGCAATGTGAGAAGAACATCTTTGCCCTTCCTGTATAGTATTCAGAAAACTTCTTACACTTGATGGTATCTCAGATCTCTTTGAGAATCGATTGAATGTTGCAGACCTTCTCCACAGAAAAATGCACAGATTCACCATTACATTTCATGTGCTTCCCCTCTTAGGTTAAGAACTCCTGACCTTGAGCACAGGGGGGTATACTTACCCAGAAGTGCAAGACATGGGAGTTTAATGCAACAGAAAGAACATGGGATATGGTGTCAGAAGACCTTGAGATGACTCTTCTCACTCTGGTATGTAATAGATATCCAACTTTGGGCTTATCATGTAACCTTTCAAATATCACTTCTCATCTGTAATTTGGTGGATAACAATTTTTACCCACCTCTCAGGGTTGTTAGAATCAAATGAGAAAATGTACAGGAGAAAAGAACACTATTACTTGTAAATGACTTTACAGATATTAGTTATTAACATTCTCTGGAAACCTACTGAATTTATAAACACAGGGGCAAGCTTGAAAATCCCAAATTATTGAAACTAATGGAATATATCATAACAGAGAATTATCTTAATAAATAAAAAAGCATAATAATGATTTTAATAATAATGAAATTAATAATTTTAAACTAGTCCTATATACGTTGAATGTCAAAATTATCATGGCTGAAGCACTTATGCTCCTTTTTAAAGGAAATCTTGAGAAATTTCAAGCCCAAATCTCTAACTGGGATTGAGAAATTTAGATATTATGAGTGGAAATCAAATCCAAGGAGAAAAAAGATAAATAGTCCCATATTTCTCTCTACCCTACAGGAAACATATTTCTTGCTATGAAACAACCATCTGAGATGGAGAAAGTCATGCTGATTTAATTTTCTTTCAAGGGACACCAGGGAAGACAAAGCCTTCTCTGTGGGAACAAGCGTCCTTCTATTTTAGCCTAAGTCTACTAACATTTTAGAAGCTCTTCTTTTAAAACTTTAGAGAAAGAAGATATTTAAAATATTAAAGTAGGCTACGAATTTGATCATATATTCTAACCACAATGTCATACATCTAAAATGGCAGATCTCCATGACAACAACGTAAGTTTATTTCCTTATCCTGATTCCTCTTATGGATCTAAGGCTAAAAATTGTCACCAGGACCAATTCTGCCCTCATAATAAGACAGTAATGCTATCCATATTCCCTTGACTGACTGTTCCAAATAACAATTCTATTAACTTTTTATTTTGAAATAATATTAGATTTAAAGAAAAGTTGTAAAGATAGTACAGAGGGTTCTTGTACACCATTCACGCAACTTCCCCTAATGTTAACTTCTCATGCAACCATGGTATATTCATCAAAACTGAAAATTAACATTGCTAGAATGCGGCTAACTAAACTATAGACTTTGTCAGATTTTCCTAATTTTTACACTAAGGTTCTTTTTCTGTTCCAGGATCCAATCCAGGATATTACCTTACATTTACTCATCTCCTTAGCCTCTTCCAATCTGACAGTTTCTTGGTCTTTCTTTGTCTTTTATTACCTTGAAGCTTTTGAAAAGTACAGGTCAGGTATTTTGTAAAATGTTCCTCAATTTGAGTTTGTCTGATGTTTTGTCATGATTAGACTAAAGTTATGAATTTGGGGTAAGGATATCACAGAAGTAATATGCCCTTCTCATTTCATCACATCAGAGAGTACAGGATACTCACATGACTTATTACTGATGATGTTATCTTTACCACTCAAAGGATAATTTTTCATGCTAGGAATCTGTCTATATGGTAGCTAAACCTAGGATGGTTACCACTCTTATTTGGAAAATAAGCAGAGGTTCAGCTGCTCAACTAAGAAACTCTGGGAACTACTGAAGGCAGTATAGTCAGACAGGTGTTGGTTTGAGTCTGTTTCTGCCACTTACTAGTTGTCTGTTGGGGGGGCAAATTACTCAAGTCTCAGTTTCTTCACCTGTAAAATGAGAATAATACCACTTCAACCAGTTGTTATTTTATCCTTACAAGATAGTATATATAAAGCACTTAGCTTGGCACATAGTAAATAATCAATAAATGTTAATGCTGTTCATTCTGGGGTTGATGGTGGTAGTAATAATGTTAATAGTATTTGCCAAGTTGTGTTGTGTGCTATTTCCAAACTACAGCCCAGAAAAATACTATGTGTTTGTAAGATTTTTAAACTTTTTAAGTGTAGTAAAATGTCCTATCAGAGAGATGTTTAACTAGAGATTAAATATGTGGGTTTTTTCTTCTTTAGCAAGAGAAGTTTGCAATTGCTTTGCCACTTGGGCAGAGGTAGAAAATAACCTTCAAGCGGATCCTACTGACTGGGTGAAGAATCATTTAAGAATGAAATTAGAATACTCCCTAACACCATACACAAAAATAAACTCAAAATGAATTAAAGACCTAAATTTAAGGCCAGACACTATAAAACTCTTAGAGGAAAACATAGGCAGAACATTCTATGACATAAATCACAGCAAGATCCTTTTTGACCCACCTCCTAGAGAAATGGAAATAAAAACAAAAATAAACAAATGGGACCTAATGAAACTTCAAAGCTTTTGCACAGAAAAGGAAAACATAAACAAGATGAAAAGACAACCCTCAGAATGGGAGAAAATATTTGCAAATGAAGCAACTGACAAAGGATTAACCCCCAAAATTTACAAGTAGCTCATGCAACTCAAAATCAACAAAACAAAAAACCCAATCCAAAAATGGGCAGAACTAAATAGACGTTTCTCCAAAGAAGATATAGATTGCCAACAAACACATGAAAGAATGCTCAACATCACTAATCATTAGAGAAATGCAAATCAAAACTACAATGAAGTATCACCTCACACCAGTCAGAATGGCCATCATCAAAAAATCTACAAACAATAAATGCTGGAGAGGGTGTGGAGAAAAGGGAACCCTCTTGCACTGCTGGTGGGAATGTAAATTGATACAGCCACTATGGAGAACAGTATGGAGGTTCCTTAAAACACTAAAACTAGAACTACCATACGACCCAGCAATCCCACTACTGGGCATATACCCTGAGAAAACTGTAATTCAAAAAGCGTCATGTACCACAATGTTCATTGCAGCTCTATTTACAATAGTCAGGACATGGAAGCAACCTGAGTGTCCATTGACAGACGAATGGATAAAGAAGATGTGACACATATATACAATGGGATATTACTCAGCCATAAAAAGAAACAAAATTGAATTATTTGTAGTGAGGTGGATGGACCAAGAGTCTGTCATACAGAGTGAAGTAAGTCAGAAAGACAAAAACAAATACCAAACGCTAACACATATATATGGAATCTAAATAAATTTTTTAAAAAGGTTCTGAAGAACCTAGGGGCAGGACAGGAATAAAGACACAGACGTAGAGAATGGACTTGAGGACACGGGGAGGGCGAAGGGTAAGCAGGGACAAAGTGAGAGAGTGGCATGGACTTACATATACTACCAAATGTAAAATAGATAGCTAGTGGGAAGCAGCCACATAGCACAGGGAGATCAGCTTGGTGCTTTGTGACCACCTAGAGGGGTGGGATAGGGAGGGTGGGACGGAGATGCAAGAGGGAGGAGATATGGGGATATATGTATAGCTGATTCACTTTGTTACAAAGCAGAAACTAACACACCATTGTAAAGCAATTATACTCCAATAAGATGTTAAAAATTAAAATAAAATAAAAAAAGAATCATTTAAGTTAGGGTTCCCTTAGTAGGTTTACAGTGAAGAGGCCCCACTGTCCTGAGAGAAGGGTTTAACAGACCTTTTGTATTGGGGAAGAAGGGAGACTTATAGTTTGTTAGGTAAAAGATTCTACAAAATGTCCTCAACCAGTACTCTTGGAACTGGCTTATACACTGGGATGTAGCTGCACGTATAAACTAAAGGAGCCAGTTGTTACAATCTCTATAACTTCCGAGTCCCAATTTAGAGTATAACTGAAGGAACTTGGAACCAAGGGAGTGGGTTCATCCTACCTCAAAGAAGCGTTGCTGTCAACGATTCTGGACCAGTAAAAGCATCATCTCAGTAGTGAGCAAGCATCATCTGTCAGGTTGTTCAGGGTCAGGCCTCAACCCCAAAATTCAATATAAGGGTAAGAAACAACAAGATCAGTGAACTGATCAGAATCATGTTCCCCTGATGCTCAGCATTAGAGGGGGATTGACTCCTAGAGCTACTGGAAAATTAGTAATTAATTGTTGGGGAATGGATTGATGCAAAAAGAGGGCACTGGATTTATGCTACTGAGGCATATGAGTGTCAGACTAATTAACTGTAAAATAAAAGAGGTATGCCTATACTTGAAGCCCGTTCGCAGAAAGTTCACCAGTTGTATAAGCTTTCAACTTCCCCATATCTATTGTTTGCTACCCCCACAGGCCTCTCTATAAAGATGAATAGTTTTTAAAATGCTTAAAAGGTAAAGGGGGGGCTTCCCTGGTGGCGCAGTGGTTGAGAGTCCGCCTGCCGATGCAGGGGACACAGGTTCGTGCCCCGGTCCGGGAAGATCCCACGTGCTGTGGAGCGGCTGGGCCCATGAGCCATGGTTGCTGAGCCCGTGCACCTGGAGCCTGTGCTCCACAACGGGAGAGGCCACAACAGTGAGAGGCCCACGTACCGCAAAAAACAAACAAACAAAAAAGGTAAAGGGCACCTGGATTTATTTTCAGCAACACAGAAAGAACATGAGTATGGGGACATGGTTTGACACTTAGCAGCAAGGCTTATGAGGGAATAAAAATCCCATGGGATACAGCGGGTGGTAGCAACTACTGAAGCATAGGAAAGCAGATTCAATTCCTGCAGCCTGCAACAAAGGAAGAACGGTAAGCATACAGTGAGGGTATGGGCCTGAGAAGGAATCCTGGGACTGAGCACTTCCCTAAATTCAACTTAGAAACACAAACTACCTTTAGATTTGTGTGCATGTATTAATGCAAAAATCATAAACTTTCTAGAGAATTATGCACAGAAACACTATCATGGGGCAGATCACCATTCTCCTTTCTCTCTGCAGTCTCTCCAATCTCACAGTTTTCATTCTGCCTCTGATCTCCCCCTACCTATATCCACCCAATCTACTACTGCTAGAACACAGTGCTGATCTTTTACCTGCTTAAAATTGCTCTGTGAATAAAATCCAAGTCATGTGTCTGGCCCTTAAGGCCCTCTGGGGCCTGACCCCAGCAGGACTTGCCAGATTTATCTCCTCTGCCCCACTGCTCTTCCACCTTACATCCTGTGTAAGCACATCTCTGAGATGTTAATCTTGCTGTTTCTATTCTGTAATGTTCTTTTCCACCTTTTGCACTTCTGTATGTCTAAATCCTTTCCTTCCTTCAAACTGAGGTCAAAAGCTATCTCCTCAATGAAATCATCTCTGATTTTTCCAGCTATAAGTGATATCTCCCAGTTTAATTCCCTTAACATTTTATCTTTCTATTTTATGATGTGGCTCAGTTTTTACCTTGTTTTATATATATATATATATATATATATATATATATATATATATATGTATGTATGTATTTCTTAATGACCTTACTAGACAAGAAGCTCCTTTGGTCTTCACATTGTCTTATTTATTTCCCACAAGGTCTGTTAAAGTATCTTGCACATAATTTGTTAAACAAATAAATACCTTGGTACCAAATACTACATTTATATGAACTTGATTATCTGTAGCATTAGCATATATATAACTACAGATTTGGGGGAGCTTCTCAGAAGAAGCAAAATAAATAATCTTTTAATATTATCAATAATAAAACTTTAACTTTAAAAGATTTCTTTAAAAAATTCCAAACTGACCTAAAACTGGCTTAATAAAATGAAAGAAGCAGAGGATTCTGCAATATGGTTTAGGAAAAATTACGCATTTGATCAACAGCAACTATATCAATTCACTGTGACATGTTATGTTAATGTTCACAAAGGTCACCAATAGCTGGGAGGAAAAAGTGTTTTGTTTGTTTTTTTCATTCGACTACAGATGATATCTAGTTAATAATTAGAAGACCAGGAGGGCAGATCATGTTCTGTATTGAAAGGAGGATTTAACACAGAGTGCACGGAAAAACATACAAAGCTTTCCAAACTGTAATAGACATGCATTATTTACACTTAAACCTCAATGCACTCAGTGCCTTTTCTAAATAAGCCCCTGTCTGGCTATTTATTAACATTCAAATTTTATTCTAATCTGTTTTACCATGAACTTTACATGATTTATTTTCTAAGATATAAACCATTTGGAACTGTAGAAACATTTACTGAAACAAATGAACCACGATAGGATAAGGGCTGAGATCAGTTACCTGCTTCTGACCAAGACAGCTACCTTTTAAAATTCTATCTTCAAGGAAAAAAATACTGAAGTGTACCCAAAAAAAGGTAATTTAAACTAGAGATTGGTATAATTGCAAGAATAATAACAGGGGTATAGAATAAAGTTATTTTTAAGTAAAATTAAAGCTATGAGGCTTTGCTTTGTTTTCCTTAGAATATGCTAGTTTCCTTTCCTAAGAATATGCTAGCTAGTTTATAAGATTTCTTGAGTTTGGCACACAATGCATATGCAAGTGTCTACCAGACACCACTATCTGAATGTCCCATAGAAAATGAACATGTTGAAGCCTAAGATCATAATCATCTCCTTTCAACTTGCTTATCCACCTGTATTCTTTATCTAGTTAATAGAATATCTCTTCACTCATGTGCCTGTGCCAGAGCCAGAGCAAAAAACATGGGAGTCATATCTATCTCTCTCTTACTCTATAAATACAATCAACCATCTAGTTCTGTAGATTTTCTCTCTTACGCTGGTTCCCTCCTCTCCAGCACCATTGCCAATGCCAGTGTCAATGCCTTAGATCAGCCCTTTAATTTCTCTTGCTTGGAGAGTTACACGATAGCCTTCTCCATGGTCTCTCTGCCTGAGCTCGCTCTCTCTATCCACCAGACTTCTGATGGAGTAATTGTTCTAACGAGCAAATCCGATGTTACTCCTTACTCAGTATTCTTCAATGGACAAACTAATTTACATGGCATATCAGGCCCTTCGTGGTCTGGCCCTGTTTACTCTTAACCATTCACTCATTCTGTTCATTCAAGTATTTACTGAGTCTACTTTGTACCAGGCACTATTCTAGGTATTAGAGATACAACAGTAAGCAAATAGACAAAAATCTCATCTTTTCAACCTTTCCTCTCTACCACTGTCAAGTGTTCCCTGCCTTCAAGAAATAGTGAGCCACTTGTAGTCTACTAAAACATGGCTTGTTCTTTCATGCAAACTTCTACTCATCCTTCAGATTTCAACTTAAATGCAACTTCCTCTCTCAAGACCTCCTGAATCTCCTGTGTACTTTATAAATACTCATATTATGTTTGTGTTTCTATCTTTCCATTTCAAGTTCCTTGAGCACAGAAATAATATCTTTTGACACATAGTTGGCAAATGCAATGTCTGCTAAATGAAATAAGTGAATAAAATGACAAAGGTTTCCTCAAGTTTTAATTGTTTCTAGTGATCAAATAACTTTTTCTTGATGTCCCAGAATTACAGGCAAAGTAATAAGTAAGAGTTTACACAAGCAACTGTTACTCCTTATTATTACACAACAGATGATTTTCAGAGCCCCATATGAATGTAAGTCTTGGCGATTTTGTCATCTTTCTACTTGACATTTATTTCAGCCTAAGTTTATTTCATGAGTAAAATTTTGCACTCTGCCCTGGGGCATATTCCCATAATTAAAAATGCAAAGTAGTAAATATTTCAACATACACTATACAGCAGCAACCACAGGTTTTATGGGAAAGGATATTACACAACGACAGAACTTCGTTATCTCACAGAGACAGTTTTAAATGATGCACCTTGTATACTAACCTACTATGGATACATTAAAAAATCTCAAATCAGTATATTACTGCCTACATATAAGTCAACCCTGATGACATTCTAAGGCTATATTAAGAGAGTCAGGCTCTCACTAGGCATACTGCTTTATTGAGATAAAATGCTGATTTCTCCATTCATTTATTCAACATGTGTCCAAATGTGAACCAGGAAAATATTAGAAATGCATTCCAAAAGCAAAAGTGAAAAGACAGATATTGTAGACCAAATCCTTCCCAATTAAACAGGTTGGAACACCACTGTTGATGTGAGGGGTGGCCATCTGTCAGTACATAAAGGAACTTGTGTTTGCACACAAAGACATTGTACAACCCACATCTGGCTCCTGCAGCCAAATTCTACCCTCACTGGGACAAACTCCCACTGAAATATATGGGCATAAAGAACAGGCAAAACAAAAAGAACAGGCAAATAAATTTTTAAAAAGCCAGCTATTCATTCATAGTAGATGTATGACAGTAGATGTATCAGAGAATCTGGACAGAATTGAGTCCACAATTCTACTTTCATTTAAAAAAAAAAAAAAGAACAAGAAGGTCATGACAGAAGAGAATTTGCATATGTGTTAGGAGATCATATTTCTCATCTCATGGCATAAACTTAGGAAATTCTCTTGGATTCACATGTTTTTTCTCTTCTCATCTCTCTTCCCAAATCATAACCTGTAAGGCACAACTCAGTTCCTACCTCCTCTGGGAATCCTTTCTTAATTATTCCTGCTTTTTTACTACTCTAAACTACTCTACTTAGAAATTTAGCATATATTTATGAACTTCCTCTAATGTTCTCAATGTCTACTAAGCTAAAACTGGGATTACTCTTTCCCAAGAAGAGTTATTTATATAGCACCAACTATATAATCAGAAGAAATTCCTATAAAATATCAAGTAGTTGGCACCACAGCATCAAAGTTTCTTACAATACTCACTCACTTTGCTCAATATCTGAGATTTCGAGAGGGGCTATACCAACATAATGGATAGGAATATATACTATAGATCCAGACTGTATATGTTTCAATTCCAACTCTTATTTACTGGCTACTATATCATAAGTTAGGCAAATTACCTAACTTGCAACTCTTTTCCTGTACAAATGAGAATAATAATAATAGTGCCTTCCTGATATGGTTGCTGTGAGGATTAAATTAATCACTACCTGCAAAGGCCTTAGGATAGTGCCTAGCATGCATTCAATTCATTTTAGCTGTTATTATTCTAAAGTATGAAATGTCCAATTTTAAAAAGCATATATGGGTTTCTTTAAAATGGAAGAAAATAAGCTAAACTTTTTTTTCTTCTACAGTGAACAATTTCTTCTTTAGCCTACCAACAGAAACAGATATCCCAACCCCTACTCATACCCAAGACTGGGTGACTTAATTCTCCTCTTTTGTGAGTCACCAATTCTATTCCTCATTTAAAAAAAAAAAAACAGGGGACTTCCCTGTTGGTGCAGTGGTTAAGAATCCACCTGCCAATGCAGGGGACACGGGTTCAAGCTCTGGTCTAGGAAGATCCCACATGCCGCGGAGTAACTAAGCCTATGTGCCACAACTACTGAGCCTGAGCTCTAGAGACCGCGAGGCACAACTAGTGAGCCCGCATGCCACAACTACCAAAGCCCATGCGCCTAGAGCCTGTGCTCCACAACAAAGAGAAGCCACCGCAATGAGAAGCCCTTGCGCTGCAACGAAGAATAGCCCCGCTTGCTGCAACTAGAGAGAAAGCCCATGTGCAGCAACAAAAACCCAATGCAGCCAAAAATAAAAAGAAATAAATAAATTTATAATAAATAAATAAAATAAAATAAAATAAAAACAGACTCAACTACTGGGGTGTTACTGAGCCGAATCTAAGTGCCAGTTACAATGTAAGTGGGTACACACACACACAATTTAATTCTCACAAAAATTCTTCATGCTACATTTATGAATCCTATTTTACAGTAGAAAACACTGAGGATCAAGATTGTACAGTTAGTAAGTGGCTAAATCAAGAATGGAATCAAAGTACTAATTTCAGATTCCACCTCCTTTCTGCTACATATCACACTACTTGCCTACAATTTCCTTTTTCCCTTAACTTACCCACATATAATTTATCGCAGAGCAGAACATAGAGGTGTTTCCTCAGAGTTCACCCATATGTTCTTGCCAAAGTACATAGTCCTGCAACTTCCCATTTCTGTTCCTCAAGTCTCATGTCAATTTAACTTCCTTTCTTGTAGTAAGAAATGCAGTGCTTACAATTTGTATGGAAACACAAAAGACCCCGAATAGCCAAAGCAATCTTGAGAATAAAAAACGGAGCTGGAGGAATCAGGTTCCCAGACCTCAGACTATACTACAAAGCTACAGTAATCAAGACAGTATGGAACTGGCACAAACACAGAAACATATATCAGCGGAACAGGATAGAAAGCCCAGAGATAAATCCATGCAGGGCTTCCCTGGTGGCGCAGTGGTTGAGAGTCCGCCTGCCGATGCAGGGGACACGGGTTCGTGCCCCGGTCCGGGAAGATCCCACATGCCGCGGAGCAGCTGGGCCCGTGAGCCATGGCCGCTGAGCCTGTGCGTCCGGAGCCTGTGCTCCGCAACGGGAGAGGCCACAACAGTGAGAGGCCCGCGTACCGCAAAAAAAATTAAAAAAAAAAAAAAAAATCCATGCACATATGGCCACCTTATTTTTGATAAAGGAGGCAAGAATACACAGTGGAGAAAAGACAGCCTCTTCAGTAAGTGGTGCTGGGAAAACTGGACAGCTACATGTAAAAGAATGAAATTAGAACACTCCCTAACACCATACACAAAAATAAACTCAAAATGGATTAAATACCTAAATATAAGGCTAGACACTATAAAACTCTTAGAGGAAAACATAGGCAGAACACTCTATGACATAAATCACAGCAAGATCCTTTTTGACCCACCTCCTAGAGAAATGGAAATAAAAATAAACAAATGGGACCTAATGAAACTTAAAAGCTTTTGCACAGCAAAGGAAAACATAAACAAGACAAAAAGACAACCTTCAGAATGGGAGAAAATATTTGCAAATGAAGTAACTGATAAAGGATTAACCTCCAAAATTTACAAGCAACTCATGCAGCTCAATATCAAAAAAACAAACAACCCAATCCAAAAATGGGCAGAAGACCTAAAGAGACATTTCTCCAAAGAAGATATACAGATTGCCAACAAACACATGAAAGAATGCTCAACATCACTAATCATTAGAGAAATGCAAATCAAAGCTACAATGAGGTATCACCTTACACCAATCAGAATGGCCATCATCAAAAAATCTACAAACAATAAATGCTGGAGAGGGTGTGGAGAAAAGGGAACCCTTTTGCACTGTTGGTAGGAATGTAAATTGATACAGCCACTGTGGAGAACAGTGTGGAGGTTCCTTAAAAAACTAGAAATAGAACTAGCATACAACCCAGCAATCGCATTACTGGGCATATACCCTGAGAAAACCATAATTCAAAAAGAGTCATGTATCACAGTGTTCACTGCAGCTCTATTTACAATAGCGCAGAGATGGAAGCAACCTAAGTGTCCATCGACAGATGAATGGATAAAGAAGATGTGGCACATATATACAATGGAATATTAGCCATAAAAAGAAACAAAATTGAGCTATTTGTAGTGAGATGGATGGACTCAGAGTCTATCATACAGAGTGACAGTAAGTCAGAAAGAGAAAAACAAATACTGTATGCTAACACATATATATGGAATCTAAAAAAAAAAAAGGTTCTGAAGAACCTAGGGGCAGGACAGGAATAACGCTGATGTAGAGAATGGACTTGAGGACGCAGGGAAGCGGAAGGGTAAGCTGGGATGAAGTGAGAGAGTGGCATGGTCGTATATACACTACCAAATGTAAAATAGATAGCTAGTGGGAAGCAGCCGCACAGCACAGGGAGATCAGCTCGGTGCTTTGTGACCACTTAGAGGGATGGGATAGGACGGGTGGGAGAGAGACACAAGAGGGAGGAGATATGGGGATATATGTATATGTATAGCTGATTCACTTTGTTATAAAGCAGAAACTAACACACCATTGTAAAGCAATTATACTCCAATAAAGATGTTAAAAACATTTTTTAATAAAATAAAATTAAAAGTCGAAAAGAAAAAGAAGAAAAGAAATGCAGTGCTTAGAGCTGAATTCTGAGCTCCCATGCCTTCCTTCTAATGACTTTCTTTAAGTACAAGTTTTTAAATGACTTTTGTGATGCATTGCTTGCTCTGACAAACTGCCTGATATTTTGAAATAATATTATTTTTAAAATTTAATTAAATATTACTCTGTAGTAACTCATAGAAAAAATTATGGATTTATCTCAAAATTTTAATATGCCTATCCTTGGGGCCAAAACAATCAAGAAATGAGGCTTCTGTGCTCCAATGAAACTTTATTTACAAAAACAGGCAGTGGACTGGATTTGGTTCATGGATTTGGTTTACAGACCCCTGCCCTAGACTTTCGAATGTCCAGTGCACTTTTCCACTACTTTATAGTTACTACCTATTTTCAGAATGGTGTTTTAGCCTATGTCACTTGATGACATTCACTGGCAGGGAAAAGATAAATAAGTAATTTGTAAAAGACCTATGAAAACAGCAGTATACTACATAAACATTAGTATTACTTTTTTCCCTCTTCTCCAGCTTTTCAAACTCTCTCTCACTCTTCTCATTTCTTTCTCCTCTAATAAGGTAGTTTGACCTAGAAGTAAACACTTTTTTATCTTTCCAAAAGTACTCAAAGCAAATGTGTTTGCAGAATCTTATTTTAAAAGAAGTAGTGGACAGGGGACTTCCCTGGTGGTCCAGTGGTTAAGAATCCACCTTCAAATGAAGGGGACGCGGGTTCGATCCCTGGTCGGGGAACTAAGATCCCACATGCCATGGAGCAACTACTGAGCCCACGTGCCACAACTAGAGAGCATGCATGCCGCAACTAGAGAGCCTGCATGCCGCAACTACAGAGCCCATGTGCTCTGGAGCCCACACCCTGCAACTAGGGAGGAGCCCACACACCACAACGAAGAGCCCGCATGCCACAACAAATATCCCGAGTGCCGCAACTAAGACTCAGCACAGCCAAATAAATAAATATTATTTTAAAAAATGTAGTGGACATGCCTTTAGGTACCAGAATGAACAAACTTACACAAATCTCATCTTTTAAAATGGTAAGAAATGTGGGCCTTCTGAATATAACTTGTGTCGGCATGTTTTAGGGGAGTAAAGGGAGCAATGGTAAGCAACCGTTATATTCTCAAACTCAAGTAACAAAGTGATTATGTTTTCTCATTATAGAAGCTATACGGCATGATGATAAGAATACTGGACTTAGTACTGGAAGACCAAATTTGGAATTCCTTTTCTGCCACTTACTATCTTTGTGATTTAATAACCTACATAAAAGGAGTTGCTATGAGGATTTAGACAGTTAACTATTTAAAAATACCAAGCATCATAAACATCGATTATTGTTGTATTCGAAATTATAAACCTCTTAAGTTCACATCTATATTTTTAATAGAAGTACAATACGATACAGTATTGTACAAGTTTTTGGGGGGGCTGCGCCGCGCTGTATGTGGGATCCTAGTTCCCCAACCAGGGATCAAACCCAGGCCCCCTGCAGTGGAAGCACGGAGACTTCACCACTGGACCATCAGGGAAGTCCCTGTAACTATATGATTTATAAAGCATCCGAAGTATCTACTGCTAAGTATAAAGAAACTTTTCTGCCAAGGAGCTAAAGATTATTTAAAAATACTCCCTCGGGCTTCCCTGGTGGCGCAGTGGTTGAGAGTCCGCCTGCCAATGCAGGGGACACGGGTTCGTGCCCCGGTCTGGGAAGATCCTACATGCCACGGAGCAGCTGGGCCCGTGAGCCATGGCCGCTGAGCCTGCGTGTCCGGAGCCTGTGCTCTGCAACGGGAGAGGCCACAACAATGAGAGGCCCGCGTACCGCAAAAAAAAAAAAAAAAAAAATACTCCCTCATCAAGCCAACAATATTCCTCTGAAATTGAAAGAAACCAGAATTAATTGAGTGAGGTGTGCTGGGTATTTTACATAGATTCTACTCATTTAACCTTCACAACAACCTTGAGAAGAAACTGAGGCGCAGAGAAGTGAAATAAGTTGCTGAAATCACAAAGCTCCTAAGTGGCAGCCGATCTTGGATCCATACCCAGGTTAGATTGATCCTAAAGCTCTGTTCTTTTCATCACATAACACTGCCTCTTCAGCTTTTTCACTTGAGGTCCCCAGAAAGCTAAGTACCTCACACAAGGTCAAATGATAATTACTTTCAGTGGAGTAGAAGGCAGATCCTTAGATTACAGGGCACTGTTCTACTAGATTAAGTCACCTACAAATAATTTACTATTTTAAAGGTAATTTCCAGACAATTTCTGCTTAATCTAGTTTTGGTCCCCCAAAATGTATATACTGGTACATAGAGTGAAACCAGTCTTTTTCACACTAATTAAAGACATTAGGATATTACCAAGTTTAAGCCTTACATGTGCAAAGAAACAGCTTTAGAATTTTGAAAAAAGAAAAAATAAACCAAAGAATAAGTTTCCTGAAACTCTAATAGTATGTTAATAAACATAACAAGGACATTTTCACTGGAAATGCCTGGAAGTTATTGCTTCCAGGAAGCAGACTGCTTTCTCAATACTTTTTTCCCATGAAATTTAGAGAAACTATTACAAGGCAAAATTGGTTACTGAGGTGCTTTTGAAGAACTAAATCAGTAAATTAGAAGCTTTTAAATCTTGACATCAAATATAATTCACAAAATGATAAAAAATATGTGAAATATTTTGTAAATCTATGGCCCCTTTATTTAAACCAGTCTGGTCCTTGAGAGCAGAGGCCTTTTTGTGTGTGTAATAAAATAAAATTAATTTTACCTTCAACTTCTGCTGCTTACCTGTTGCAGAGTATGCTGAGGGCTCCACGTGGACTACAGTCACATGGCAGACAGAGCCTGGAAGTACGATTCAGGTACAAACCCTCCTTGCAGGTTTCACAGCGAAGACCCTGATAACCTGGCTGACACTCGCACTGCCCTGTGGTCTGGTTGCAGCGATTCACATCCAGGCTTCCAACCACAGAGCAGTTACATACATATCCTGCAAAGAAAAGAGGGAAAGAGATATCAATTAAGGTTTAATGCTTTCCTAATAAAATGAGCTCTATTTTATTTTTCTTAATAAATATTCATGACAACTTTGTAAGGATGGATAAAATTAAGTCTAGTTCAAATTCACTTTCTATCCTATTTAGTTTATTTAAATTGGGAATTATATACAGTAAAGTATATAAACTAATTATAAAACTAACATTCTCAATTTCTTTTTCAGCACTCTTTATCTTCTAGCCCTCTTACGCTATACTCCAATGTATGGGTGGGTCTGTATATTACTAGTTTTTCTGGATTAGAAATCTCCAAAGGCAGGGCCTATGCTTATCTACATGGCACTGAGAGCACATGCTGGAAATGACTACACATTAAATAATAAATAATCCCGCTGTATAGCAGCAAAAGCGCAGACGGTTGACTGTGGTAACTTATACAGGTCAGACAAGATTGTGCTACAGCTGGAATCATGAACTAGTATGTTCTTCCCAGGAAGAAATTAACAGAGAATTGCAACTTTAAGGTGAGGAAATGACAAACAATAAATCCCAGGTGAAACTTTAAGGTGAGGAAATGACAAACAATAAATCCCAGGTGAGAACGTTTACAGGGGCATCCTGATCAGTGGGTTAAAACCAATCACAATTTGAATCTCTTTCCCAAATTAAAAGATTTAGAAAATAAACATTTTCTTTAGATATTTCAAACAGTTTTTTGAATGAAAATATTTAGAAGTAGTTGGCTTTAGCTTTTAAAAAAAAAAAAATCATTTCCAAGGGGCTTCCCTGGTGGTGCAGTGGTTGAGAGTCCACCTGCCGATGCAGGGGACACGGGTTCATGCCCCAGTCCGGGAAGATCCCACATGCCGCGGAGCGGCTGGGCCCGTGAGCCATGGCCACTGGGCCTGCGCATCCGGAGCCTGTGCTCCGCAACGGGAGAGGCCGCAACAGTGAGAGGTCCGCGTACCGAAAAAAAAGAAAAATCATTTCCGTGGGTTTTTTTTAAGATTTATTTTATTATTTATTTATTTTTGGCTGCATCAGGCCTTAGTTGCGGCACGTGGGATCTTCCGTTGCAGCGCCCAGGCTCCTCATGTCAGCACCCGGGCTTCTCTCTAGTTGTGGCCTGTGGGTTTTTCTCTTCTCTAGTTGTGGCTCGTGGGCTCCAGAGCGCGTGGGCTCTGTAGTTTGTGGCACGCGGGCTCTCGCATTGTGGCATGCGAGCTCAGTAGTTGTGGCATGTGGGCTTAGTTACTCCACGGCATGTGGGATCTCCCTAGACCAGGGCTCGAACCCGTGTCTCCTGCATTGTAAGGTGGATTCTTTACCACTGGACCACCAGGGAAGTCCCAGCTTTAGATTTTTTTTGTTTTTTACATCTTTATTGGAGTATAATTGCTTTACAGTATTGTGTTAGTTGCTGCTATATGACAAAGTGAATCAGCTATATGTATACATATATCCCTGTATCCCCTCCCTCTTGCATCTTCCTCCCACCCTCGCTATCCCACCCCTCTAGGTGGTCACAAAGCACCAAGCTGATCTCCCTGTGCTATGCAGCTGCTTCCCACTAGCTATCTTACACTTGGTAGTGTATATACGTCCACGCCACTCTCTCACTTCGTCCCAGCTTCCCGCCCCCCCACCCCCGTGTCCTCAAGGCCATTCTCTACATCTACGTCTTTATTCCTGTCCTGCCCCTAGGTTCATCAGAACCATTTTTTTTTTAATTTAGATTCCATATATATGTGTTAGCGGCTTTAGCTTTTTAATGCAGATACATTTAAAGGTCAGTTAGGATTTGTTTTTTGCTATTATTTATACTCATTCTATTAAGAAGAAAGTATTTTCCACATAGTTTGACAAAGTATCAACATAGGACTTTCTAACCATATACAGAAACATGTAGTTAAAGTCAATTGCAGATAAAACCTTGTACATATTTTAGAAATAGCCCCCATTCCAAAGTAGCTATGGACCTCGGTTTAAAAAGCTCAGAGAGGGCTTCCCTGGTGGCGCAATGGTTGAGAGTGCGCCTGCCAATGCAGGGAACACGCGTTCATGCCCTGGTCCGAGAAGATCCCACATGCCGTGGAGCGGCTGGGCCCGTGAGCCATGGCCGCTGAGCCTGCGCGTCCGGAGCCTGTGCTCCGCAACGCGAGAGGCCACAACAGTGAGAGGCCCGCGTACCACAAAAAAAAAAAAAAAAAAGCTCAGAGAAATCTATGACAAATTATACTTCTGAATAAGTAAGGAACTATCAATATATAAAATGACATTATACATATAGATAAAAGTTTAGCTTGAAAAAAATCTTTAACATAACTTTTGATGATTTTTAAAAAGATACTGGATAAACTGCAAATCCAGAGTCTTAAAAAGAAAGCTATAAAGAAGTTTGCTTCTCTATTCTAGACAACGAAATTAACCTTCAAAATTCTTTATGTCATCACAAATAGCTTATGCACACAAGTCCAAACAAAGGATTCCACAAAGATATTCTCACTTGACCAGCTCTTGGCCCACACTTCTTCAGTTCCTAACCTTTGGTGTCAGCTTATCTCTCTGCTCTTCACACCTCTTCTAATTTGTAAATATACCAAATGAATGAATATGTAAGTGATTTGTTTATTTTATGTATATTTTAAGCTTGAGTGGTGAATTAGGTACAAAACCCAGAGGAGAGTTCAGATTTCTTCAGCCCCAAACTTAGGAAAGGAATAAGCTTCCCATCTCAATCAGGATTCTTAGTTTTACTAAGCTACATAAGCATGACATTTCTGTGACAGAGTTACATGTTTTCACATTATGTCTAGTTTCTTGGTTTGTGTGTGTGTGTGTGTGTGTGTGTGTGTGTGTGGTTTTTGTAAATAAGGAAGCCGTGTTTAGTGGTCTGTAAACCTGCCAATAACAACTTCATGGCAAGGCCTTCACTCTACCAAAAATGACCAGAATGCTAAAAATAACATTTTCTTCCAAAATCTGGCAGAATTCCAACATACATTCAATTCCTCCTGCTGGACCAATTTCATCACAAATTAAACCAAGCAAATTGTGCTGGTGTGGGCAGAATTAGCTCAAGAAAAATGAATGGACTAAAAAACTCTATAATAAAAACTGAGAATTTTATTCTATTATTTCTTTACTAATGTGCTTCCATCTAAAATGTGAATCAGTGTTCCCAATGAATAACATTTTTAGTAAAACTGTTAAGAACTTTGAGATAAAAACTAAGTGTTTTTGTGTGTTTTTTTTTTTTTTTGCAATACGCGGGCCTCCCACTGTTGTGGCCTCTCCCGTTGCGGAGCACAGGCTCCAGACACGCAGGCTCAGCGGCCATGGCTCACGGGCCCAGCCGCTCTGCGGCATGTGGGATCTTCCCGGACCGGGGCACGAACCCCTGTCCCCTGCATCGGCAGGTGGACTCTCAACCACTGCACCACCAGGGAAGCCCAAAAAACTAAGTATTTTTTTCAATCAAGTCTTACGGATAAAACTTCAGTAGTAACCAAGTTTGTTGGTTATTTATTATTTCTATAGAACTGATTCAGCCTTTTCATTATCCCCTGAACATACTCTTTTCAGTCCCATTCTGTGCTCCTTGTAATGTTCTCTCCTCTCCACATATTTAAATCTGTCCCTTATTTCAAGAATCAGCTGAAATTTACTCCTCCATAAACTCTAATTCTATTGCCCCTTGTTTGAACCCATAATAACAACTACCACCCATGACCCTCATACAACAGTAATTTAAAGATTAAGGCAGTAAAGTGAAGCAGATATGAGCACAGACGATAGAAGCAGACAGCTACAGGTTTAAATCCAGCTCCATCACTTACTAACTTTATGACCTTAGGTGAGTTAGTTAACCTCCTTGTCCCTTCCTTCTCTCATCTGTAAACAGGCATAATACAGTACCTATAACACTCAGGCCCAACACATAAACTGGAAGCCGTTTGGAGTGCCGAACTAATTACTACAATAGCTGGAAGAAAGGGATTCCAAATAAAATAATAGAAACACAATTTAGATGGCCAGATTCACAGGCCACAGCTTTGTGATGAGATCTGAAAGCCTGGGATTAGGTTTATTACCATGTCAGTTTTGGACAATGTCTGTGAAATAGAATTAGCGTCCTGACATTCAGGAATTTAAGCTGTGGGTCAGGTAGAGAAGAACAGCGTATCCTTCATATGCTGGGCTCCATACATTACCAACATGGGTGCCTACAAATACAACGATGAAAGCAAAAGGGTGTAGGACATGGTTTCAGAGAGAAAAAAAAGAGCATTTATTGATCATATGCCCTTGGTACTAATCATCCTAACGGTAGTGGGGTGAACTGCAAATATTTCAGCAAGAGAAGAGACGATCACCCTAGTGCCAGGATGAAGTGCTGTCACCTGATATAGCAAGACAAAAATACACTATCACATTAACATTCCTCCCCAGATTAACCAAAGGGAAGGAAGTAAAGCATACCAAGTCAAGTGCCAGGGAACATATGCATCTTTTCGGTTTGGAGCTCAGAATCTGAGGCCCTATCCCAGTGTTTAACCTCAAATGAAATGATCCAAATTAAATGAATAGTATGAGCAACAGTAATAAATATAAAGGACTATGAACATGCATTAAATTGTGTCAGGATAACTCATTAGCTTGTAAGTAAACTCTCAGAGCCTTCACAGTTCTTGACATTCATACGGAACCAGATAGGAGTTAATGCAGAAACAATGCAATTTTCTAGGAGACTGGCAATATGAAAAAAGAAGAAAAGACATGTCAATCGATAAAAGCAGTGGGAAGGACCTATAGCCAAAGACAAGAGATGAAGTGCTGACTTTTTAATGAGGTAGAATCTTAGACACCAGAGCGGCACAAAGGAGTCTGTGACATGACTGATGGTAAGGCACTAGTGTGTATGTTAATGGGAGTGAAACAAGATGAAGAGGACACAAAACGCTAATCACAGACAAGTCTGAATGAAATGCCAAAAGGCTCATTTTGTTGCCTATGAGTAAATATGGAATAAACTCGCCATCATTTGAGTAGCGTGTTTCCTTTCAGTGCCCTATAATTCTTAGGAAAACTCTACAGAAAAATAGAGAAGAGTAACATATATATGAGCAGGGAGACATTTCTTTTTGTTTGGCTTCTGAAGAACAATGAAATACGGTGACGTGAACCCCGAAGAAGAATAAGAAACTAAAATCTGGAGCCAAATTGTTTAAAAATAGAAATATAGGGGGCTTCCCTGGTGGTGCAATGGTTGAGAGTCCGCCTGCTGACGCAGGGGACACGGGTTCGTGCCCCGGTCCGGGAAGATCCCACATGCCGTGGAGCGGCTGGGCCTGTGAGCCATGGCCGCTGAGCCTGCGCGTCCAGAGCCTGTGCTCTGCGATGGGAGAGGCCACAGCAGTGAGAGGCCTGCGTACCGCAAAAAAACAAAAAAACAATAACACAGAAATATAGGGCTTCCCTGGTGGTGCAGTGGTTAAGAATCCACCTCAATGCAGGGGACATGGGTTCGAGCCCTGGTCTGGGAAGATCCCACATGCCATGGAGCAACTAAGACCGTGCACCACAACTACGGAGCCCATGCTCTAGAGCCCGTGAGCCACAACTACTGGAGCCTGTGCGCCTAGAGCCTGTGCTCCGCAATAAGAGAAGCCACCGCAGTGAGAAGCCCACGCAATGCAACAGAGTAGCCCCTGCTCGCTGCAACTAGAGAAAGCCCGCACGCAGCAACAAAGACCCAATGCCGCCAAAAATAAATAAATAAAATAAATAAATTTATTAAAAATTAATTAATTAATTAAACACTGCACTCTTCAAACATCCCTTACCAAAGCCAAAAGATGAAAATTTTAGCCCTAAAGAAAAAAAAAAGTAATTTTGTTAAGAAGTCCCGTAAGTCCCCTCTTTATGCAAAAACACCTGTCCTGGTAAGAGATTATCTCCTTGAACATATTAAAGATCTTTTCCGGGCTTTTCATACACCTGGTAGGCTTCTCCCTACATTCAACTTTTAACCAACTCGTGTCCTTAGCTCAGTAAAAAGTCCATTATATCATCTACAGAATTTTAATTATGTTTTGGTAACTGCAGCTACTTCGATGGGAGTTTTTAGAAAAATATTAATTGTAGTAATATGGCCTAATTAATGTGTCCTTTGTTTCTCTGTGCCTGTTTCTGAAGTCCTTTCTCAGTGCTGTAATTAACTATGATGTCTGAAGACTAAGGCAGTTTGATACAATAGTGTGTTAGCCTTTTGCAGATAAAAAAGAACTATAAAAGAAGTGAAAGATTTGAAAAAGACTGAATAAGAAAGTGAAAAAAATTGTGTCCTCAGTCAATTCATGATGCAAATCTCATAAAGAAATGTTCATTGATATCAGCACTGTTGCTGAACTAAAATGATTATGAAACAAGTATTGCACTTAAGCATAGATACTGAAAAAAATACTTGTAAATACAACTAACACAGAGCACTCACAGGAATCTGATTCAGGAATATAGCCTGAAATTCTATCTATAGCCTCTTGCAAAACTGTGGAAATATCTTTGCAAAACTCAATCTCTGACTCCATTCCTTCAACAATCATTTCACTCTTGCTTTTCAGTATCTTCAGATATTGAAAGAATACAAAAAATATATCTATTAAGAATACCAAAAAAAAAGAAGGAAAGAAAAACTGCTTTTGGCTATTCTAAAACTTTTCATTTTTCCCCATATTCAGAAGACATAGTAAATTGTACTATAATATGGCATCTTCTGTTCAATCTCAAAGCAGCAAAAACTAGAAGATAAGTATTTAAAATATATTAAGACTCAGTATTTAATCTTATAATGAAAATTTAAAACATTAAAAATTCAAGTTTAGTAAGTTTAAAATTATCTGAAAATATACACTTAAGTAAAAAATAAATACACTTTAGTATCTCCTTCAGGAAAACATAATTATTTTGTAAGGCACGATCTAGAGGTCATTTATAATTATGGAGAAATTGAGTTTCTCAGGCTTATCATTAGATGGGAATAAGCTGATTCCAGGATATAAAATATTTGGGGAGCATTATGAACAGAGGTCATATGACAAGAGTTATGGCGGCACTCATCATACTGGTACAATTGTCACCACTTCCTGCTTTGTACCCTAAAAGCCAAAGAAAAAAACACATCTTCCCAACTTCCCAAAGAATAACCTCTTATTCCTCTACTTCCTCCTTTTCCTTCTTTTCTCTCTCTCTATTAACTGTATTCTAATGTTTAAAAGTATTCTCTACACACACAATGCAACCATTATAACAGCATCTACTGAATGGAAGTCAAAGAGCAAATTGCACAGTAAGAGGCAATGAATACCCACCTATTAGAATGGTTCAAGTTAAATAAACAAAACAAAAAAATGACAATATCGATTGCTGGGAAGGATGCAGAGGAATTGAAACTTTCAAAAACTATTGCTGTGAATGCAAAATAGTACAGACACTTTGGAAAATAGTTTCTTATAAATTAAATATACCTTCATCATATGACTCTGCAATTCCACTCCTAGGTATTTATCAAGGAAAATGAAAACCTATGTTCACACAAAAACTTGTATTAAATGTTTATAGAGCTATATTCATAATCACCCAAATCTGGAAACAACCCAAATGTCCTTCAACTAGTGAACTGGATAGGCTGTGGTACTTTCTTACAATGGAATACTACTCAGCAATGAAAAGGAAGGAAGCATTGACATGGATGCTTTGACAAGGATGTGATGGACCTCAAATGCGTTATGCTACATGAAGAAAGCCAGACTCAAAAAGGTACATATTATATGATTCCATTTACATGATATTCTGGAAAAGGCAAAACTATATATAAGAGCAGAGAAAAGATCAGGGGTTTTCCAGGAATTGGGGTGGGGGGGCGGGTAGGGGGAAGGGCTAACTACAAGCTCAAGGGAATTTTGAGGGAGTAATGAAATTGTTTTGTATCTTGATTGTGCACTTGTCAAAACTGATAAAACTGCGAACCAAATGAGTAAATTTTATTGGATATAAATTTTAAAATTAAAAAAAAGTTTAAAAAAAGCAATGAAGTTTTACTAGACTAGATTCTTAAATTTTGCTAGAGGGAAGCCATGGTGTACCACAAGCAACGATTTTAGCTGGACTGTGGCACTAAAGTCAATATGGGACCCAACTAATAACTCAGTCTTTTTCAAAGCTAATGTTACAATTAAGACAGCGAGAACTGATTAACGCTTCGGCTGATTACTGCATAAGGAGCTGTGGAACATTTTAGGATTTAAAATGCTATTTAACTAAAAGAAGTAGAATTTTCCTTTTTCCTTTGGCTTCAACTAAAGTCTTGGATTGTAATTGCTCCTATGTAGAATGAGGGAGAAGAGGGAAAAAATGAAACATAAAGATGTATGGGATTTCCAACCCTTTTTCATATACAATTGCTTATTTCCCTTTGAGATTGATCATTAAAAATCCTACTCTATTTAAACAAAGACCAGGAAAACAACTTTGAATCTATCCAACATAAAACTTCATCCTTTTTCACAAACCTAGGATAGCATCTACAAAAATAACGTCTCTCCTGATTTTCAAGTTGAAAAGAAAAGGAAAAATAATTGTTGGAAATAGGAATACTTAATTCAAACCTCTGCCTGCACATCAAAAGAACAGAAAATTACAACAACAACAAATTATACTGTCTTGACTATAGACCTGATTTCCTAAGTGTATGGGGTATTTATTTCAAAACGTAGTTTTTATTAGGCCCATACTTCATCTTTGTAGGTTTAGAGTACAGGAATCTCAGAAAGGCCTCATTCTAGGGAAAAGGAATTATCAACATAGAGTTCTTATTTTTATAAAAGGTCCTACTCTAGCATAACACTGATACTCAAATTATATTTCACATTTATGTTATGCCAGTGTAAGGTCACAGATCTTTGCAAAGCTGGGAAACAATACTAAAGTTGATGAGTTTTTGAGTTAAACCAGGCTTTGTAGAAATATGGAAAGTTTTAAAGCCACCACTTCTTTTTTTTTTTTTGCGGTATGCGGGCCTCTCACCAATGCGGCCTCTCCCGCCGCGGAGCACAGGCTCCAGACGCGCAGGCCCAGCGGCCATGGCTCACGGGCCCAGCCGCTCCGCGGCATGTGGGATCTTCCCGGACCGGGGCACGAACCCGTATCCCCTGCATCGGCAGGCGGACTCTCAACCACTGCGCCACCAGGGAAGCCCCTAAAGCCACCACTTTTAAAGAAAGCTTTACCTTTTAAAATAAAAATATATCCATTAAAATTCCCAATCACAATTCACTACTGCAAAACATTTCTTCTACTTTACGGTAGACATATGAAAAAAAAAAGTGTAGCATGACATAGGTTTTGTTGAAAAATTTGTCTCATGCTTTAAGGACCATGTTGTTAGTGCTTGTCCCTGGCTCACTGCCAGTTTTCCACAATTCAAAGACAATTCATCTAATTAATGAGACAAGACAGCAAGTTCTGGGAAAGGCTGTAACAACTACCTTTTACTACAAATAGTAACAGAGATGATATTACCAGTTATTGAGCATGTGCTGTATGTATATCAAACGTCACATTAGAAACTTTACACATATGGCCTCCTTTAGTCTTCACCACAATCATGTGAGGAAGGTTCTTTGAAGGAGGAAATTGAGTCTTAGAGAGATGAAACAAATCATACAACTAACCAGCACAGGAGAACAAACTGCAACTCAAACTAAATAACACCAAAGTACACGTTTTTCACTATAAGAAGCTTCTGCTTTCACTTTGTTATAAAGCAGAAACTGACACACCATTGTAAAGCAATTATACTCTAATAAAGATGTTTAAAAAAAAAAAAAAGAAGCAGCTTCTGCCTATGAAAACGAGTAGTAAAAACACTAGACAGACCCAGCAATCCCACTACTGGGTATATAACCAGAGAAAACCCTAATTCAAAAAGACACATGCACCCCAATTTTCATTGCAGCACTATTTACAATAGCAAGGTCATGGAAGCAACCTAAATACCCATTGACAGATGAATGGATAAAGAAGATGTGGTACATATATACAATGGAATATTACTCAGCCATAAAAAGGAACGAAATTGGGTCATTTGTAGAGACGTGGATGGATTTAGAGACTGTCATACAGAGCGAAGTAAGTCAGAAAGAGAAAAACAAATATCGTATATTAACGCATATATGTGGAACCTAGAAAAATGGTACAGATGAACCGGTTTGCAGGGCAGAAATTGAGACACAGATGTAGAGAACAAACGTATGGACACCAAGGGGGGAAAGCGGCAGGGGTGGTGGGGGGTGATGAACTGGGCGATTGGGATTGACATGTATACAATGATGTGTATAAAAATGGATGACTAATAAGAACCTACTGTATAAAAAAGTAAATAAAATTAAATTAAAAAAACAAAACACTAGAGAGACCCAGGACACCTGAAAACCAAAATATGCTGCTAATTAACTATCTCCGTGACCTTCAGTAAGTCTAACTGTTCTGCGTTTCAGTGTCTCAGTCTATAAAATATGGATAATTCTTGCCATCTCTCTATATGAAATACTTAGATATAAAGTAAAATAGTATATGTATGGTTTTTATGCTAAAAACTGCAAAACACTGATGAAAGAAACCAGAAAGACCTACATAAATGGAGAGACATACCATAACAATTAGATCTACAGAGCTGATGAACCCTGATCAAAATATCAGCAGGATTTTTTGGTTGAAACTTGAATAGCCGAAGAGAAATAAAGTTGGAGTCTCAATAACTGATTTCAAGACAATCTAAAGCTGCACTAATCAAGACAATGTGTTATCGGTGAAAGAATAAACACAAAGATCAACGGAATAGAATAGAGAGCCCAAGAATAGACTTTCACAAATATCATCAACTAATTTTTGACAAAGCACAGAGGCAATTCAATGGAGAAAAATAGCTTTTTTCAGGCTTCCCTGGTGGCGCAGTGGTTAAGAATCTGCCTGCCAATGCAGGGGACAAGGGTTCGAGCCCTGGTCCGGGAAGATCCCACATGCCGTGGAGCAACTAAGCCCGTGTGCCACAACTACTGAGCCTGTGCTCTAGAGCCCACAAGCCACAACTACTGAGCCCACGTGTCACAACTACTGAAGCCCACGCACCTAGTGCCCATGCTCCACAACAAGAGAAGCCACCGCAATGAGAAGCCCGCACACCACAACGAAGAGTAGCCCCCACTCGCCACAACCAGAGAAAGCCCATACACAGCAACGAAGACCCAACGCACCCAAAAATAAAAATAAAATAAAATTTTTTTAAAAAATAGCTTTTTTCAATAAATGGGGTTGGAACAGCTGGACATCCATATGCAGAAAACTGAACCTTGAGTTAACCTCACACCCTGTAAAAAATTAAGTCAAAATAGATCATAGCCCTAAAAGTAAAATGTAAAACTATAACACCTCAAGAAGAAAACATAAGAGAAAATCTGATTGACCTTGGGTCAGGCAAAGAACTTTTAGATACACACCAAAAGCAAAACCCGTAAGAGAAAAATTTATGAATTGGACTTTATTAAAATAAATTTAAAACTTTTGTTCTTTGGAATACTACTGAGAGGATGAAAACACAGCCACTGACTGGAAGAATATTTGCAAATCACATTTCTGTCAAAGGACTTGGATCAAGAATATACAAAGAACTCTCAAAACTCAATAAGGAAACAATGTAATTTAAAAATGGGGAAAAGGTCAGAATAGACCCTTCACCAAAGATGTGTGTATGGCAAATAAGCACTTGAAAAGATGTTCAACATCTTTCATTAGGAAAATGCAAATTAAAACCATAATGAGGGCTTCCCTGGTGGCGCAGTGGTTGAGAGTCCGCCTGCCGATGCAGGGGACACGGGTTCGTGCCCCGGTCCGGGAAGATCCCACGTGCTGCGGAGCAGCTGGGCCCGTGAGCCATGGCCACTGAGCCTGCGCGTCTGGAGCCTGTGCTCCGCAACGGGAGGGGCCGCAGCAGTGAGAGGCCCGCGTACCGCAAAAAAAAAAAAAAACCATAATGACATACTACTAAATACCTAATAGATAGGCTAAATTTCAAAAAACTGGCAATACCAAGAGTTGACAAAGATGCTGAGTAACTAGAACTCTTATACGTTGCTGAGAGGAATACTTGGAAAACAAGTTTCTTATAAGGTTAAATTTACACCTCCCATATGACCCAGCAATTCCACGCATAGGGATCTACCCAAGAGAAATGAAACTTATGTTCACACATCAGTGTAAGTGAATGTTTATGGCAGTTTGCTTCATCATCACTAAAAGTTGGAAGCAACCTAAATGTCCTTCAACCAGTGAATTGTTAAATAAACTATGGTCCTTTTTATAACATATATTAATATATTTTTCACATCAGAATCTGTTTTTGATTTTGAAATTGATCTATTCTTGTGCCAGTACAGTAAAAAAAAAAAAGTTTTAATAACTACAGCTTTATAATATGTTTCACTGCTATTCTTCTTTACATTTTCTTTCAGTGGTTCATAGTACTTATGTTTTCATCTGAACTCTGTTTGCCACATTTCCTCCAAAAAAGATCCTACTGTAAGTTTTCCAGTAATTCTACTTATTCTAAAAGTTAATGTGTTAAGAACTGATAGCTTTACGATATTCAGTTTTCCCATCTATGAGCACTGGCATGCCTCTCCAGTTATTCACTCTTCTTTTAAATCTCTCAGTGAAATTTCATAATTAAAAATATATTTATATGAGTTTCACACATATCTTGGTGAGATTATTCCTAAACTTTTTATCATTAGTGGTAGTGGTAGCAGTAGTGGTTAGAACTGTGATCTTTTTTTCCATTATCTCTTCTAATTAGTTTTAGTTAGTAAAACTTATTAACTTGGATTTCTTGGGGAAAATACATAGTTATTTTGATGAAGTCTCTTATTATTTCTAATGGTTTTTCCCTTGATTCTTTTGAGTAAGGCCTCTATTTTTAAGCTACGTGGAATGAGGTCTTCCATTGAAAGTTATATTTTGCTTGGCTAAAAACAGATACAATTCTGAGTTTCCTCAACCACAATAGTTTGTTGGTAAAATAGAGCAGGCCATTTCATATAACTTCTTATCTTAATCCCTAGGTTAGCTTTATTATTAATTATAATAAAAGTAGTTACCACTTACTATTACCTACAATGTCTCAGCCTTTGTCACACATTTTACTTGTATGAACATTTACCTTCACAACAACCTTGCAGAGGTTGTTTATAAATAGGAAAACTAGAACTTAAAGAAGGTAAGTACTTGCCCAAGGCCACAGAGTTACAGTAAGTGGTTGAGACAGCATTCAGACCCAGGTTCATCTTACTCCAATGCCCTTCCTCATTCCACTTCACCACAGAGCTTTCTTCCTTGGTAAAGAAGGGGAGAAGAGAAGGGGAGAAGGGAAGGGGGGAAGGAAGGAAGGAAGGAAAGAAGGAGGGAGGGAGGAAGGGAGGGAGGGAGGGAGGGAGGGAGGGACGGAAGGAAGGAAGGAAGGAAGGAAGGAAGGAAGGAAGGAAGGAGGGAGGGAAGGAGGGAGGAAGGAAGGAAGGAAATAAGAAAGAGAAGAAAGAAGGGAAGGAGGGAAAGGAAAAAAGGAGGAAGGGTAGAAAGAAAGAAGAAGAAAAAGAAGAGGAAGGAGAAGGAGTAGTAGCAGTAATAATAGTAGTAGTAGTAGTAGTAGAAGAAAGAAATTCCACCTAGTATTGTTAAAAGCAAATTTTTTTTTCAATCTGTTTTCCTTGTGAGAAAGTAACATCAAGTCAAATGACTGCCAAACAGTATGGTAGGGGGAAACAGTTGCTCCAGCTACAAAAATAATTCTCAACTGGCGACTCACAACACCTTGTATATGCTTTGGGCTGGAGAGTCTTAATATATTGCTCAAGGTTAAACATGCATGCTCATGATTTAGTATTTGGGATCTGTTTATTTAAATGCATTCTCATAGCTAAAAGAATACTGCTAATTAATATTTCCAGTATCTCTCTAAAAGAAGTGTAATGATTTAGGAGTCAAGGGTTACAGATATGGACTATGCTAAACTGCCAAATTGCTACCTGAACCTAAACAAAAATTTTTTCTTTATGTGCCAACATTTTCCCATTTCTTTGCATTTTTCAAGCCTTTAAAAAAAAAACCTAATTTTGCTATTTAATAAGAGTCAATTGCTTACTTTTTGAAAGTGCATTTTATTCTTTCAGGCCATCATCAAACTCAGAATGCACTGACAGAATTAACCAAATACTGCCCATATGGCTTGGAAGAATAACTATTCTATCAAACTTTGAATTTCTGTGAGCTTTTTTATTTACAGCATTTTTACAGTATCCTTGAGTTTAAGGGGAGGTAAGGAGCAGGGAGGGGAGCAAATACAGAATGTGAATTAACATGTGAAATCTGGTTCCAGGCCATAGAAGAAAAAGATCAGTCTATGAGGTGAAGGGACCTGGGTTCAAATACAGAAACCACTGTTTATAAGCTCTATGATCTTAAATTCCATGACCTCTTTTCATAAAATTGGGATAATGATACCTAACTTATAAGAATGTTTTAAAAATTAGAGACAAGGCAAAGAAAACACCTATGACAGGGCCTTCTCCTCCCCATCCTACAATTTTATTATAAGTAATCTTTTTAACAAAGCAGCATTCTTAGATGTTACTAAAAATTGCAAGAATTGAGAACTAAAAGGGATCAGCAATCTCAGAATGCACTCAAATTACCCTAAATAATTTCATTAATACCTTAATTTTTAGCAACAGAACAGAAAAGGTAAGAAAAATAAAAGAACTTCAGGTACTGCTGATTGCTTCTGAGGTTGGGACTTAGATTTGCTCTCTATTTACAGAGCAAAGCTGAGCAACTTAAAGGCTAGAATTATTTGCTCATGATAATACCTGAAAAATGAGTTCAGAGAAAAGGAGTGCAAACAGAGCAAGAGGAAAGGTCAATTTAAAAATACTATCTTAAGGCACCCAGTGATGTAACCTAGGAACTGTTTCCTAATTTTCAAAAAAGGGAAGGTTGGTCCCATATTATAGTTTAACATTCATCCCCAGCCAATCTTTAAACATGTTATTAAATAGATGGTTTATGGATTACTAGAAATATATATTTGATCACAAAATTACGCCATACCATCCTGGGAAAATACCTGGTGTATACAGGGAAGCGTGAGTAGAGAGAAAATCTTACTATGGTTTCAACAGACTAATAGGAAGGAACATAGGAGAAAATACGTATCTAAAGGGTTTACTGGGGCCCTGAACTCCAGACTAAGGAGTTTGCACTTCATCCTACATGGAATGATTCTCCAAATAAGGTCACAGTACCATCTGCTTCAAAATCCCCTGGGGAGCACATTGAAATTCTGACTCCTGGGTCCCATCCTAGACCTACTGAATAGAAACCTCTATTTCTATTTGGGGGAGAGGGGACTCAGGAATATGCATTTTTTTACAAGTTTCAAAGTGATTCTGATGTACCCAAAAAGTTTGCTATAAGCAAAAGGGAATATGAAAAATTCTTGAGCAGAGCAATGATGTGGCCAGCATTGGGCTTCAGAAGTAAAAACAACAAAGACAAAATAGCAACAATAATAATGACAATAGTAACACTCTCTACTACTATTCATTATTTGTTATTTACTTTTTACATACCAGGCACTGTTTCATGTACTCTACAAACACTGACATTTAAAACTTTCAAGGAATCAATAAGGTAGGTAGGTATAAGGTGATACAGGGGATAAGATAAGGAAATGAAGGCACAGAAAAATAATTTCCTGAAGGTCAGATGGCCATAAGGAGCCCAGCTGGAATTAGATTATCCTTAGCAGCAGTGTGAAGGAAGGATTAGAGAGGAGAGACTGGAGGTGATAGATTTACTGATAAATATTGTAGCAGCCTAACATGAAAATCTGAATTGAGGCAGTCTCACTAGTAAAAATTGCTTCTGCAAACATACAGATACCTGTCTGTATGTCATAAAGTGAAATTAAGTCTGCTTGCTTTCAGAATAAATAAATACTGCAAGGTGGAAAATATACCTGTCTGCAGCTGTCTGCAGTGCTAAAAGTTTAAAAGATTTGAAGTTAAGAGCCAAGTGAAATAGCTGAGCCTTGAGTTATTCCAAAGGACCCTTGAAAGAAGTACTTTTTTCTTTTGGAACTGGATGTGGGCTATCTTACTTTGTGTTCCCTATCTAATCCTCTTACTCCTCAAAACATGTTGACAAATTCTTCCCACTCCCCTGCCACACTTCACTATTATCAAACACTTATACAGTATCAGCATTGTTCTACACTGCAAGCTGTGAAGTTCTTTGCCTTATCATCATGACTAAGCATTTGGGTAACACTTCAGATTCAAAAATAAGGGCACAAGAGAGAAGAAACTCCTCTTCCAACTCCACTGCTCACTCCTGCTCTTCCTGTACATACCATTAGTGGAATCCAATTGTCCCTCCTTCCAAAAACACACGCATACACTCACAGGATCCTCAGAAGAAAACTGAAATGGTCAGAAGTCACAGTTCTAAAACATGGATTGGGAGGCTTCTTCTTCTTTTTTTTTTTAACAAGAATTTGGGAGCACCAAGATGTCAAAGATCTTGTTCAAGTTTGCAAACAATACAAAACACAACTTTCAAACTTTCCTTAATCATTGCTAAAGCACTACTGGAAGTTAACAATCTCAGAAATTTTCAGGGACCAGTGGTCAATAAAAAGCCAAAAAAAAAAAAAGAAATAATTTGGCTTCCTCCTCCACTCCTAAAGTATTAATAATAGTCTTGGAGAAGCAAGCAATGTTAGCTAAAATATCTAAGGGAAACAGATGCTGGCAAAGTGAAATTTACCTTCACACCAGTAGAATTTACCTATTCTTCCTACTTCACTTCTGATTTCATATATCCCTTTCACTACTTTCTGTGCCATTAAAAGATGTCACCACACTGTTGGTAGAATTGTAAAATGGTGCAACCACTATGGAAAACAGTATAGAGGCTCCCCCAAAATTTTAAAATAGAATTACCATATGATCCAGCAATTCCACTTCTGGGTATATATCCAAAAGAAGTGAAAGAAGGGTCTTGAAGAGATATCTGCACACCCCTGTTCATATCAGCATTATTCATAATAGCCAAGATGTGGAAGCAACCCAAATGTCCATCAACAGGTGAATGAATAAACAAAATGTGGGATATATATACCATAAAATATTATGCAGCCTAGGGGGCTTCCCTGGTGGCGCAGTGGTTGAGAGTCCACCTGCCGATGCAGGGGACACGGGTTCGTGCCCCGGTCCGGGAAGATCCCACATGCCGCAGAACGGCTGGCCCCGTGAGCCATGGCCGCTGAGCCTCCGCGTCCGCGGCCTGTGCTCCGCAACGGGAGAGGCCACAACAGTGAGAGGCCCGCGTACCACAAAAAAATATATATATATCTATTGTGCAGCCTTAAAAAGCAGGGAAATCGTGTCACATACTACAACATGGATGAAACAAAGTCATTATGTTAAATGAAATCAGTCATAAAAAGACAAATACTACAAGATTCCATTTATAAGAGGTATCTAAAGGAGTCAAATTCAGAGAAACAGAGTAGAATGGCAGTTACCAGGGATGAGGAGAAAAGGGAGAGTTCTGTTTAATGAGTATAGAGTTTCAAATTTGCAAAATGAAAAAGTTCTGAAGATCTGTTTCACAACAATGTAAATTAACACTCCTGAAACTGTACACTTAAAGATGGTTACAATGGTACATTTTATGTGTGCTTTTTAATTATAACAAAAAACAGGTGGGTAGAAGCTATCATCATACAATATGTGTGTATGCATTTCTTAATTTATCAAAGCAGCTAGGAAATCTTCAGTGCTGGGAGTTAAGGATCTAATTATCTGATCTACTCCCTTTTTACAGGTAACTGAAACTAAGAGCAGTAAACTAATTTCCCATGTAAACCTTGAAGCCAGACAGGTTAGACTACAAACACTGGCTGTAATACTTAGCTGCGAGCTTGTACAAATGTGGGGATTAAATGTAACAATGTAGCACAGTGCCTGATGCACAGTTCTCCGTCCCTTTCAGCATCTGGGATAGTTCATCTTATAGCCTGAGCCCTGTCTGGGTTGACAATGGAAAATGGAGTATTTGGAAAGAAACAAGTGAAGTTTTAGAAAATTATTTAATTAAAATCTACATATCTATATAATTTAGATCAATTCCTAAGAAATATTGTAGTTAAGCTAACTATCCTCTGAAATAACTTTATTATTTCATGCTTTCCCACCCAAAAATCTTTCTAATTTTAAGAAGAGAATGGCTGCAGATTACATTTAAATAGTTATCTAGAAGAGGCTACTCCTGGGACAACCAAATCCCTCATACACTCCTGTTGGAAATATAAACCTGTACGATATCGTCAAAGAACAGCGTGGCAGTAACTAGAAAGATAATGATGTGCCACAACCTACTACTGCCTTGCAATTCAAAGTGTGGTCCATGGATCTGCATCACCTGGGAACTTGTAAGAAATGCAGATTCTCAGGTCCACCTCAGACCAACTGAGACAGAATCTACATTTTAACAAGATACCCAGGTGATTCCTATGCACATTAATTGCGATGCACTGCCCCAGAGAAAGCCTCCTATTTGTGAAGAAAGAGACATGGGCAAGTTCATTGCCGCTTTATTTAAAATAGTAAAGAAAAGCATTATTTGAAATAGCTATCAATAATAAAATGGATACACTGTGGTATATTCATATAGTGGTAAACTACACAGCAACTTAGACAATCTAGAGTTACATGAACCAGCAAAGATAAATCTCAAAAAAAAAAATGTTGAGTGAAAAAAAGCACAGGAAGATGCCATTATGCAAAGTCTAAAACATTAAAACAACCCTATATTGTGCGTGTGTGTATGCATGTGTGCACACACGCACGAGCACACACAGAACCAAATTCAGAAGAGTGGTTACATCTAAGTAGGGAAAGAAGAAAATTGGATAAAAGAGGAACACTGGAGGCTTTAGTCATATCTAGTATTTTCATTCAAAACAAAACAAAAAAACCCGAAGCAAATGTGGGAGACAATTCAGATATTACAAAGCTGAGAGGTAGGTATACAGGGGATGCTTACCACATTACTTTCTATGCTTTTCTGGAAGCTTGATATATTTCACACAATATGAAATATTGTATTGAATATAATATGATATATAAGACATACATTTCTCCCCATTGATTAATATTCCTCATTATTAATATTATCCTACTCAACCTTGTACTATAGTTATTTATCTACTTGTCATATTTAGGTTCTAGAAGAACAGGTTTCACATCTGATCTATCTCTGAATGTATACTCACCCCTCTCCAATACACACATACATGGCTCTTTGGGCTTCAGATACCAGGTTAGGAGATGCAGAAGTCAGATTTAAGTTGAGTAATGGTCACCTGAGGCTATAAAATGGATAAACAGGATTTGCCTGGGGTAGCCAAGATTATGGCCTCAAAATAGGACTAAATGTAAAAGTCCAAAAAATGAAAGACAGAAAAAATAAACAGCACAGTACTGGAAGCAGGACTGAATCAGGGGCACCGAAAGAGTAAAGAAGAAAGAGACGCACATTTAAGGGTATGAATGTATTCATTCATTCAGCAAATATATATATATTGGTTCACCATGTGCCAAACATTGTATTAGGTCTTGTGGATGCAGCAGTAAATAAAACAAACCAAAATTCATGCCCTCATGGCCCTCACCTCGAAGCAGGGGGAGACATACAATAAGTACTTAACTTAAACAGGTTAAATATCTAGTATGTTAGAAGAGTTAAATAGTAACAAGGGAAAGAAATACAAGGAAGCAAAACATGGCGGTTGTGGCGGGGAGAGGAAGGACTATATGTGTGTGTATTAAAGAGTCCAAGTTTCAGTAGGATGGACAACAGAAGCACACACATGTACTTTCCACATGCTTCTGGGCAAGGTATGGAGGCTGAAGAGGTTCAAAGCAATGTTCTGTTGAATAATTAAATGAATAAATAAGTTAATGAATGAATATGACTAGAAGATGAGAAGAAAAATATCAAGAATGTGAAAACAGAGAATCGTAATTTTTCTCGGGTGTTGTTAAAGATTCTTGGCAATGCACTTGATTATTAATTCAATCATTCAACATATTAGTTTTGTACCAGAAATGAACAGTATAATTTCTAGATGCTGAAGATATAACAATGTGGGAAAAAAGAAAAGGTTCCTGCCCTTATACAGCTTAAGGTCTAATAAAGAGAAAAACAAAGTAGCAATATAGTGTGATAAGTACTAAAATGGAAATATGCCACAATGTTATGGGAAAACATGGTACGTGTTTGCACAGGGAGAAACACCTAATTAAGACTTTCCAGAGGAAGAAATCTAGACCGGGACATAAAGAATGAGGAGGTTTAGCCATGCTAAGAGTAGAGAGGAAGAATATCCCAAACACCAACGTTTGTGTAATGACCTGGAAGCAAAACAGGGCACAGAGAACTGAGAAAAGTTCATTATAGCTCTGACATAGAATAGGAGGCAGGAGTGGTGACAGGTTAAGGGCTTTCTTAAGGGCAACTGGGTAGCCATGGAAGAGATTTATACAAAAGAGCATAACATGATTATACCTTCATTTTAGAAATATAACTGACTGCATGTAAAGAATGAATTGGGAAAGAATGAAGGCAAAGAGACCTTTCAGCAGCCTGCTAAAATAAAATAATCCAGTTGACAGACAAAGATTGCCAGAAAAGTAAATGCCAAGAGCATATGCACGCTATTATAATCAGAGAAAATTTATCGTTACCTGGGCCAGATGGTGCGCGCACGTCCTAAAAACCTACTTTTCTATTGTTGCAAAAACAAATCATATGTGCCAATGAATTATCAATGCCTCTTACCCAGAAGACAGGAAAATTGCATTAAATCAAAGACCCTAATAAAACAGGGCTATGAAAATGTTATCAGAATTGTGCTTGATAACAACCTTAAAGTCATTATGCTCTTCCCTAAGAGAGCGCGTTCATTGCACATCATGTCAATATCTGATAACAATTTTCATCCTTTCCCTTCCCAAAACAATTTTTCCACCTATTTTAACAGCTTCTGAGACCTTGAGATTCACGCCTGACTGTATAAGAGACAAGCACAGCTTTTCAGCTGAATAAACAAAGACAGACAATGAGGGCAATGTGGCAAACAAATCTGCCCACTCAGATATTTTCCAAAGTAGGAGTTCATGCTGGGCTCCCTCAGCTGGAAAGCCCAGGGGAATAAACATTCCAGATATATAACTGAACCAATATCAAAGACATATTTCAGCAGCACTATCATTTCTGTTAATTGTTGACTCGACAGTGTATAAAACTTTGGGGAAATTAAGAGGTCCAAGGGCTTAAAAATTTAAGAACAGAAATAAAAAAGGTTGGTATACTGGGGTATTTTGTAATCAAAATTGGCACCACTCAAAATGGATGTTATTTTTATGTTAGGGTATACTCTAAAAGACTAATGTTTTATATCACCTATACAGCAGATGTAAAATATTTGACTTGAGTGTTGCAATGTTTGAGGCAGCTTCACTAACCTTTTTTCTCATTCAAAATGAGCAGTACATTCCTAACCAGGTCTGCTCAGACACCCAGGGTGCTAGCGAATGGCAGCACAGACTCTTCAGTGACCAAGCAACCAATATCCTGGAATTTGAAAAGAACGTTTTATAATGAAATGTTCTACTATCAATAGACCATTTGCTTGAGTTGTTTTCAGAGTTGCAACTGATCCTCTGCTGGAGACCAAAATTTCCCCTGTATTAGCCCTAAAGTCACTCCACCAGCTAAAAATTAGGACAGGACAGAGGAGTGAGAAAGTACTTTAAAATTCTAAGACAACAAAAGATAAAAGAAATTAGGTGATCAAAGGGAAGAATGTCCTTGTTATAAAAATAATGTGGGCCATAGACATTTAATAAGAAATATAAATAGTAAGTTTCTTGAACTCAAATATTTATGGAATGAGCATGGTTCAAATGACAAATTTCAGCACAAGTTGTTTGCAGGTTATATGACCATTAACAAACCATTTCTTTGAGTCAGTTTACTCACACATAAAAACTAGATAATAATCCAGTTTTACCCAAACAATTCAAAGAGTCCTCATATTGCTGGTTTTCATCCTTAGTTGGGTTATATGAGGTATTTAGCAATGTCAGAAATGATAACAAAAAGACTATCAATTTTCATTACTACTCCCCCAAACTTATCGATCAAGTCTCTAGATTTAGCTTTGAAAAATGGAAAAGGGAGGGACTTCCCTGGTGGCACAGTGGGTAAGACTGTGTTCCCAATGCAGGGGGCACCAGGTTTGATCCCTGGTCAGGGAACTAGGTCCGGCATGCCGCAATGAAGATCCTGCGTGCCGAAATTAAGACCCAGTGGAGCCAAAGTAAATAAATAAAATTAATTTTTAAATGTTAATAAAGAAAAAAAATAGAAATGGAATTCCCTGATGGTCCAGTGGTTAGAACTCGGTGCTTCCACCGCAGGGGGCACTGGTTCTAGCCCTGGTTGGGGAACTAAGATCCCACAAGCCATGTGGCATGGCCAAAAAAAAAGGAAAGATTTCGCCCCTCATCATAAAGAAAGCATTTTGATGATATTAAGAAATTGTTCATTTTTTCATTTAGATATGATAACAGTATTCTGGCTATTTAAGCAAAATAGGAGAAGACATATTTTAGAAACACATTCTGAAATATTCACAGACAAAATGATATGATGTCTAGGATTTATTTCAAAATAAAATAGGAGAGGGGTAAATGGATGGGGTACGGATGAGGCAGGATTGGCCTGAATGGTTGTCCAGATGGGTGATAGGTATGAGAGAAGTCAGTACACTGTTCCCTCAACTTTTGTTTATTTTCAAAATTTTCCATAATAAAGAAAAGCTTAGAGTGCCTTTATGCTAGTTTCACAGGCATATTTTCATAGGTGTTTGTGATACCAAGGTCATTCACTGATCCCCTGAACCAGAGGTCAGATCTCAAACATGCATGCTAGGCAAAAGCTCTTCATGGATTAATTTGAATAAGGTAGGTTGATTTAAATGCATTTTAACAAAATTTCCTGAATGTTTGGAAAAAGATGAGTTGCTATTCCAAAGACAATTTTAACAGCTAACATTTAGGTAATTCTTTCCTTATGCTTCCACTGTTTTAACATTATCTCGTAACAGTACTCACAACTCTCTGAAGCTGGCTGACAGACTTACAGAGGGTAAGTGATGGAACTGGGATTTGAATCCAGACAATATGACTTTAGAGCCTGCACTTTTAATCACCAATGACTGGATCTTTTGAGGCTCAACTGGTTTGGGTAGTGTTTGAAAGAGTTAAGAAAATATGGGAAGAAAACTACTTCAGGCTTGGAAATAATATATATGCATTATCTTGTCTTCAGAGGAAGCTAAATATTTGATGGGGGGGAAGAAACACTCTGGAGCTGGGTAGATGGAATATTGAATTGTAGCTATCTACCATTCATTATTACATAAATACCTCTCTTAGTAGAGCTTTAAAATTCTCACCATAATAACAACAAAAAGGTAATTATGTGAGGTGAAGGATATGTTAACTCACCTTATCCTGGTAAACATTTTGCAATATAAATGTGCAATGAATCATCACATTCTGGCCTTAAACTTAGACAATGTTATACATTAATCATGTCTTAATAAAGCTAGAAAAAAATCTCTCTCTTATCCTGGATTTCCACATCCATACTTTGAAGGTTTGAGATAAGGATAGAAAGTGAAAATGTAAGTAAAGGAATCTAATACATAAGTATCCTAAAGCATTTGTATACAAGTCCATCCCTCCAACAGATTGTAAACGCCTAAGTCATTCACCATTTTATCCTCAGCTCCACAGTGCCTGTCACACAGGAAGTACTTGGGTTTGTTCCGTCTAACACCAGATCCATTAAGAGGTCCAGCACCAAATGCTGACTTTATTTGTCAAGTCTCTAATTTCAGTCCTCTGGGTCTGTGTGTTATACCAACAAGCAAAATAGGTTTCAAATGTTTGCTTAATAAGAGAGAACAGAAAACTAGTCCACGTCCCCTCGTATTATTACATTATCTTAGCATTTAAACCCTTTAATCCAAAATTAATGATGGGAAAGATTTAGCGGGGCCTCTAATCATCTTTGCTGGGGACCACTTTTAAAAGTGCCCTGCAGTTCCCATACTGATCTAAAACTCAAACTTACCGTATCACTTCAGGGCTTAGAGCTCTTTGCTGCTTTTAGAATAAGTTTCTGAGCATGACACATAAAGCACTTCATGATTTGACAAGTGCCAGCTGTTCCAGCCTCAACTCTCACCATTCCCCATTCCACACTCACATATGCTCGCCTTTCCTACTGGAGCCACCCAGGACTTCAGTTCCCTGAACAGGCCGTGCATGTGCTTTCTTACCTCCATACTTTTCATGTGCAAGTCCCTTTTCCTGGAGTGTCCTCCCCCTCCTCCGCTTGGCTAATTCCTATTTTTTCTTAAGACTCAGCTCAGAGAAAACTTCCTCCAGAAAGGACATCATCTTTCACCCCCCGCCCCGGCAAAAGTCTGGGTGAGGAGTCCTCTCTTTGCTCCTGTAGTACATGCATACAACTATGGTGGAACTTATCCATCTGTACTCTAACTTTCTGTATCTTCCACTGTGCTCTCAAGGACAGAAAACACACCTCATTTGTCTCTCTTGCATCTATCCAGTCCAGCAGTAGGTGCATAGCAAGTGATTAACTACGATCAGATAGATGAATAAAAGAACCTTATTTTGTTAACATAGAAAGCCCAATGTAAACTTATTGACAAAAGCATACCCTTTGGGCTTCCCTGGTGGCGCAGTGGTTAAGAATCCGCCTGCCAATGCAGGGGACACTGGTTCGAGCCCTGGTCCGGGAAGATCCCACATGCTGCGGAGCAACTAAGCCCGTGCGCCACAACTACTGAGCCTGCGCTCTAGAGCCTGCGAGCCACAACTACTGAAGCCCGCGTGCCCCGAGCCCGTGCTCCTCAACAAGAAAAGCCACCGCAACGAGGAGTAGCCCCCCGCTCACGGCAACTAGAGAAAGCCTGTGCCCAGCAACAAAGACCCAACTCAGCCAAAAATTAATTAATTTTTTTAAAAAGCATACCCTTTTCCCTATTACTGAAGTAAAAGTGGATGCAAAGTCTTAAGCTGAACCATCTAGTGAAACACAGGTGAAGGCCAGTTTTAGCATGGTGAGACCCGCCCACCCCCCCCAAAAGAAACAAGAGAAAAAGGATCTGAAATCTTGTCCGATTAACAGTGAAAGGAAAGAAGGAAGGAAGGGAGGGAGGGGAAAGGAGGAAGAAAAGAGAGAGAGAGAGAGAAAGAGAGAGAGAGAGAGAGGGAGGGAGGGAGGGAGGAAAAAAGAAAGGGGGAGAGAGAGAGAGGGAGGGAGGGAGGGAGGGAGGGAAGAAAGGAAGCAAAGAAAAGAAAGAGGAAGATACCATTGCAGATTGGTTAAGCAATAAGGAAGTACAAAGTAACAGCTTGTGACACTTGTGGCTTTATTCCCTGAAGACTACTTAATCACTGATTTTCTAAACGAGTGATCTATTATATGAGATTATCAACCAAAAGAAATATAGCAAAGAGAAATGCTTACTTTCTGATAAATTGTTGTTAACAAGAAAGATCATATGCTAAGAAAAAGAATTCTCTCAAACTAAGTTTAAGTAAACTTTTTTTTTTGCAACAAATGTCTGGAGTCCGTTTCTAATTTCTCTCTCTTTTCTTCCTCCTTTCCCCTCCCTCCCTTCCTTCCTTCTTTCCTTTCACTGTTAATCAGACAAGATTTCAGATCCTTTTTCACTTGTTTTTTTTTGGGGGGTGGGCGGGTCTCACCATGCTAAAACTGGCCTTCACCTGTGTTTCACTAGATGGTTCAGCTTAAGACTTTGCATTCACTTTTATTTAATAGGGAAAAGGGTATGCTTTTTAAAAAAATTAATTAATTAATGCACAAGTTAAACAATGATTAATGCACAGAAAAGTACTTTACTAGGCTGCAAAGCTTTTGTAGCAACTCAATATCATTATTTGTTACTGTCTCTATTTCTGACAATCTTGTGTTTCACCTGTTGCACCAGCTGAAATGGCCCTCAGTTGGGCGCATTCTATTTGTCCTTAAACGCCACCCTGGCTAATGTATAAAATTACTCATCTGACTCATAACACTACGTCTTCTTTCCTGGCAACAATCCACTGTACAGATTAATTAAGCTAACAAAAAAATGAAAGTGAAATTAAAATGAACAGTCATAGTAGTATGTGAGGATATGCTTTGGTCTTTCAAATAAAATACATACTTTCTACTACAAAAAGAATCAAGAAGAACACCAAAGAGGGCAGTACACAGACCTACCGTATGGACAGAAAAACAATGACTACAAGTCAGGAAAAAGAGTGAAGGTGGCAGGGGAAAAAAGAGGCATTAAAACTAACAGGAGTTACGGGGACTTCCCTGGTGGTCCAGTGGTTAGGACTCCATGCTTCCACTGCAGGGGGCACAGGTTTAACCCCTGGTTGGGGAACTAAGATCCCGCATGCCAGGTGGTGCGGCCAAAAAAACAATCAAACAAACAAACAAACAAACAAAAAACTAACAGGGGTTAGAAGGATATAACAGGGCACAATCTACTTTTAGCATACTATTTTGCCATGATAGAAAGCACTTCCAAAAAGGAGAGATCTTGGTTTGAATTCCAGCTAACTAGTATTTCCAAGCTCTGTGACTACTGAGCAAACAACTTAACCTCATCTCAAACTCAGGTTCTTTGTAAAATGGGGTGATACTACTAATTCAGAATGGAAAGGATTAGAGGTAGTGAAGAATTAAAAAGATTGTCAGTAGCATTCCAATAAGTAAATGGGTATTCAAAATATAAAAATGAAAAGAACAGCTAAGTACTTCACATATGTTATCATTTAATCCTTGTAATAACCCTGTGAGGTAGATGCTATTATTATGCCCATTTTACAGATGAGGAAATTGAGACACATCCCAAGGTCACACAATAAGTAAGTTGTAGAAAAATTATTCAAACCTGGCTCTAGAGCTGATAGTTTCCACATAACAATAATTCTTCAGTTCGCTTGAACAAAAGTTCTCTTTCAGCTTGACATAATTATGCTTGTGTCCCTCCAAAAAGCTAACCTCTAAAAGCTACAGAACTCTGGTCTACATATAGTACATTTCTGCCACTCCACTACCCATGTGTAAATCATTCCACAATTATGGGTCTTCATTTCCTCAAAATGAAATGCTACCACCCTGGGTTATTAAACTTTTTAAAACAGCATACAAGACAGTTTGCCTAAAAGCCTTTTCTTCCCAGTATAGACTGCATCTATCAAGACACAGTTGGTTATACAAAAGGAGACAAAAAAGATTTCATGTCAAGCAGGTATTGTACTTTAGGCCATTTTTGTGGCTAGTGACTATGGTGGTAGGTCTGGGAAAGAATTCCTAACTGCCCTTTTCTGGTTATGCTACTGGATAGGAGGAAGAGGTAACTAGAGATGAACAAGGCAGTTTCTGGCTTCATACTGTATGTGGTCTAGTTGTAAATTATGATACAGTGCTTTGAATCTGCCATTCACATTCAAAGGTTTTTCTGACAGCATCATTCCCAGAAATAAAGAATGTACTATTTAGGAGTATTCATTTATTCTATAAACACTTCCTGAGGTCCCAGTACATGTTAGTAATTAATCTAGGTGCTGGGGAGACAGTGGTTTAAAAAAAAGAAAACAGAAAGAGAGACAAATACAAACATCCCCGCCCTGTGGAACTTACATTCTAGTGGTGGTGGGCAGGGAGGATTTATGCCTCAATTCAGTTCAGTTTTTTATTGAGTACTTACTATGTGCTGAATGCTGAACACTATCCTAGGTAGGTAGATGTTAGACAGTACAAACATCAATAAGACATAGCCTATGAGCTACTTGAGAATAGGTTATAGAGGAGTCAGTTACATTAACAAGTAATACTTAAAACAAGAATCCTTAAAAAGCAAGTAATCAAAAAATATGTACAGTAATATTAGAATGTATAAGGTAAAACAGTATGGGAGGCTGCATGGATGATGTTTCTCAAGGACAAATAAGTTTCTCAGGTAAAAGAAAGGGATATGGTAGACTAGACATCTGTCATTCTTTTTGGCATCCTGCTAATTCCTTCGTATTCTGGGAAATTCTCCATCTTTTAAGGCTTGCTATCCCACCACAAAGGTTCACAAGGCCAGATTATTGTTTTCCCTGCCTCCCCTACATCCAGGGCATGAGCAAGTGACTGAGGCCCCAGTAAGCACAAGCACCCTCACCTGGCTTGTAATTAGAAACTAATGATCCTAAGGAATGAGCATGAGGCCCTTCTCTGGTGGCAGAGCGGGTGATGGCTGCAGTATGACAAGTGGCAGTAGAGCATCTAGTGCTCAATGGTGATGGCAGTGGCATATTCAGTGCACCTCTCTGTGTATGACTGGGCCTTATCTCTAGCTTCATGTCCTGAACTTGGTTCCCCTGGAGATTCTGTGAACTCTTTAACAATCTTTTAGTAAAGTCCATTTCTGATTAAATCAACAAGCATTCATTTCTGCTTTAAGGCCTGTATTAAAACTGAAGAGAAGGACATTCCAGGCTGAGGGAAGAGCAGAAGCAAAGTAAACGAGAGGCCAGTTAGCTTAGTGATTAAGAGAGGAGCCTCTCAGGCTACAGAGATCTAAATTTGAATCAAGGTTCTACATTTTACTAGCTGTGAGGCCTAATTCAATGTATTTAAACTCTCAAACCTCAACTCCTGCTTAGTAAAATGGAGATAATAATACATATTTATTATAGGTTCTTTTGAGAATTAAACAACGTGATGATAATTCATTTAAAGCTCTTAGTACCTCACACAGAGTAAAACCTCCACAGATAATTGTTTTATTAGTAATATTGATGTAATAACCATGATATTTTGGGGTAAATACAAGCAATCTGATTCTGTTGGAGTTTAAAGCACAAGGAGAGGGGTGGTAGGAAATGAGGACAGAGGCAGATTACAGAGAAGTTTTAAATCACATTGGGAAACTTGAGCATTACGCACTGGGGTCACTCATGGTGAACACACAGGAGAATTATCTTAAAGTATAAATATTGTATTAAATTATTAACTAGGAGACTGATGTGACCAGGTTTTGCGCTATATGTGTATTCTCCACAGCTATAGTTATATAGTTCCACTTGACCACAGTACTTGTGCACTTGCAGGATGTAATAATATATTATACATTGTTACTGTTGAGTCCTGATGCCATACAAACTGAAGCTATTTGATTCTAAATCAAACCCTCCAACATTGTGTATATCATCTGTCAATATGTTTGCAACTGGATCAGAAGAGGTTGGTTCTATACTTGAAATAATAGCTTCTCCTTGTCTGATCTGAGAGACAACTAGCCCTTTCAGTGAGAAGGGAAGTTTATAAAATGGGGAGGCGGAATGCCTCCTCGGGTGACTGGCAGAAGTATGAATCACATTTGCAAGTCTGAGATTCTTCTATGACTTGTATAATCAAGTATCACCTGCCACTTTTTACAACATGTTGTTGTGCACCCGCATCTTCATCTAGAGTCCATATTAAGTTAAAGATGAAAGGTTTTATTGTCAAGTCAGGAACAATCAATACTATCATTTTGCAGTGTGTGGTATTTCTTGCCAAATGCTAATAAGCATCACATTGTCTCTGTTAGCCCCGATCCTTCTGGCGCTGAGTAGACAATCTCATAGTTACTGTTCGGTTCTGCTTTACATTTACATGTAGTCTACCTGCTTACCCTCAGCTAATTTCTACCATTATCTCCTCTCCCTACCTCCACTCCACACCCATATCTACCTCTGAGAAACACTCTTTGATTTAATTTTGATTTTCACAGCAGCTACTGAAATCAAACCTGAGTCAAAACTGTGTAATTCAGAACAAGCACTGAGAAGGACAATGTATGGGCTTGCTGGTGGAGGCTCTGGGAGGCTAGGGAAGGCAACAAAAATGGAACCCAAAATGTGCTCTGTAACCACTGAATGCTTCATTTCATTTTCTGCTACTCCCATCTGCTTTGGCAACGCAGCACAGTTTAGTCAAAAGAAAAAAAAAGCAAAACACAGACTTTTAAGTCAGCCAGAGCTGGGTTTGAATTCTAGGTCAACACTCAAGAACCCTATTAGGTTGGTACTATTATACTCATGTTACTGACAACAGTATAGTAGCCCAGGGAGATTATGTGACTTGCCCTGTGTCTGTGCATGTAACAGGTCTCATTTTATAGTTAGAGAAACTAAGTCACAGAGCCATTAAAAAAAAATGTGCTCCGGAACTTACAAAGTGAATGAAAAGAAAGACGAATTTATTTCTTCTGACTGCTATTCCACTGATTAGCTGGACCATTCAGCCCTGCCTTTGTGGACAAGTTGAAGCAACAAACTAACTTAAAAACTAAAACCAGTTGAACAGGATAGGTTTGTAGGCAATACACCAACAATTCAGTATAATAATAAATACCCAACAGCTAGCTTGCTTTGTGGTTTTGGTACACTTTATAACCATTCATTCACCCACACAACATCAAGGGATGGTGGGGCTACCTTGTTAAAGCAGTTCATATAGAACAGGTAATCAAAACACGCTGTAGAGTTATAAGGAATATAAAGTCAAATGAGATCTACAGCAAAAAAAGCCCAATGCCTTCCTCTAATCAAGCCTCAATACAGATATAAAACAGGATAAACACGTTGGAATACGAAGCATTCCATCTTTTCCCTCATTATTACCGTTAACCCTTCCCAAACTGCCATTTCATCCCTATAAACAGCAGATAGGGCTGAAGAGAACCTAAAAAAGCTACTCGGTTCATGCAATTTCCTTCAGAGGAGACAACTTTCCCTAGAATATGTTTAAAGGAATTTCATTTTTAAAGACCATTTCTAAAATTAAAAGGAACTAGGGCTTCCCTGGTGTTTGAGAGTCCGCCTAACGATGCAGGGGACACGGGTTCGTGCCCTGGTCCGGGAAGATCCCAGATGCCACGGAGCGGCTGGGCCCGTAAGCCATGGCCGCTGAGCCTGCGCGTCCGGAGCCTGTGCTCCGCAACGGGAGAGGCCACAACAGTGAGAGGCCCGCGTACCGCAAAAAAAATAAATAAAAAATTAAAAGGAACTAGAGAATATGATGTTCTCCTTACAATTAACAGTGTTACTCATAACCTCTTCTTTTTGCTCACATACATCAAATAAAAACTATAGATTTTGGGGCTTCCCTGTTGGCACAGTGGTTGGGAACCCGTCTGCCAATGCAGGGGACACGGGTTCGAGCCCTGGTCCGGGAAGATCCCACATGCCATGGAGCAACTGGCCCTGTGCGTCACAACTACTGAGCCTGCTCTCTAGAGCCCCGAGCCACAACTACTGAAGCCCATGCGCCTAGAGCCCACGCTCTGCAACAAGAGAAGCCACTGCAATGAGAAGCCTGCGCAGCACAACGAAGAGTAGCCCCTGCTTACTGCAACTAGAGGGGGCCCATGTGCAGCAATGAAGACCCAATGCAGCCAAAAAAAATAATAATAAATAAAATAAATATTTTAAAAAACTATAGATTTTAAAAAATAATAAAAATCTAATAAGATCCCTGTAATATGCCAGTTTCTAGGAAGCATGCAAGACTGAAACAAGTTGCCAAAATCAGTTATTTAAAGAGTGTAAAATCTACTAAATAAAGGTTATTTAACGTTCTCCAGCCAGGTTGAAAACATTCCTACCCCTTATCATTTTCCCTGTGACTAGGCAGAATACATTCCTTTTTCCATCTGAATATATTTCCCCTTCCCTAAGAGCTTAGCTGTCTCCCTGGCAAGGATATCATATAGAACAGCTGTTGTATTACCAGTATAAAAGCAATCCCATCCGATCTAATTGAAAAACATATGGATAGACTGAAACCAAACTTTTGGGAGCTCTGTATCTTTAAAGAAAGAGATAACCAAAGACCATCTATTGGTAAAGCCTGTGAACAATGTCATGAATTCAAATTCTGCACAATTTAAACAAGATCTATTTCAAAAACCTACTTTAATTAACTTTTAAGTTCATGTTTTAAATTCCCTAGACAGAATGAAATGGATAAAGAATCAGCTCTGTTTTCAGCCTCTGCTAAGATCTTAGTTAAACTTTCCCTAAAAGTACCAAATCTTAGATGTGTCTTCACTACCCTGATTTGTCAGGTGTCAGGAACAGTTTCCTTTCTTGGGTATTTTTCTTCAGCAATCTCCTTTCTTCAGAACCACAACTCACTGAGACTAAGCAAATATCTCTGATGCAGATCAAAACTGGTGAGTCAATCGCAGAAATTAGAAAGTGGCCCGGGGTAATATCCCCTGAGTTGATCTCATATAAGTGGAGGCTTATCAAGCTTAACATAACTTTTTATTCATTTTTTATGTTATTCATTTATATTTATGACTGTAAAATTAAAACTGGATACATTCATTGAAAAAAAAACTTGGAAAATCCAAAGAAACACAGAGAAGGAAATTAAAAAGACCCATAATCCCATCACTTAGCTTTAGCCACTTAATATTTTGGTGTATTTCTCTCCTTCTATGTATACTGCTACTTAACATAATGTAAGAATTTTAATAGATGCATAATAGTTCAGAGATTACCATAATTTCTTTATCATAGAATTTTAGAGTAGAAAAATTCCTATTTCAAATATCTCTACTGAAAAAAACAAACCCAATATATAAACCAGATGAGAGTGGAGCTGATTAAAGTGTGGGCGGTGATGCGGGGGTGTGAGGTGAGGGTGGGGGTGGAGGGCCCAGAAGTAGACCCACTTGGCCTCCTGAGTCCCTATACTGGCTCCCAAACACATCTAAGGAACCCTGGCTTCCCAAATAATACAGTTTAGAAACAACAAATCTAGCCTCTTTCATTTTACAGATGAAATTACTTGCCCAAGATTTCAGAACCAGTTAAGAGAACTGTGAAAGACCTTAGGGTCCCATGTCTTACATACAAGGGCTCTGCTTTTCCAACTTTAGCTACTTTTTCTACAAAAGGCATCAGATGTACATCTGTATATTGCTGTTCTTCCTTTAAGAAAAATAGAAGGGACAAAGTTATGTAACAAAAAATGAATAATTAATGTAATTTGCTAGATCTCAAAGAACTCCACTTGCCTAAGTAGGTTCTCATACTATTCCTATGAGTAATGGAGAAAAGGAGAAAAGTTCATTTCTAAACTAAGGAAAAGGCCATGAGATTACATTATTTTCCTCAAGAATACACTACACATCTAGTGTAGCTACAAACCACTCCTTCTTCTTCACTCATTCAATCCTTAAATTTTTATTCAGAATCTATTTTGGGCTGGATGCTGGGGATACAATTGTGAACAGAACAAACAGAAGTCCCTGCCCTCATGGACTTCGTAAGCCTGACAGCTTGAGCAAGCTGCTTTCTCTTTCTGAACCTCAGTATTTGCCACCCATAAAGTAAGGATAATAATATTTAACTACTGCTTTGTCTAAGAATTAAATAACATGATGTAAGTAAAAAAAAAAAATCCTGGTAGGTAATTAGGCATATAATAGGTGCTCAGTTAACATTAATTACCTTTCCTCCCAGAGCGTTAAATATTAGATTGGTAATGAGAGGTGAGAATGTACCAAGTTTCTTTGATACTCACTGATTTGAGGCAACAGAACAAGTATGTTAAAATAATTCCAAACAGATTCCTACACTAGGAAAGAAGTAAATAATATTTCCATCTGAAGAAATGAAATTTACATGAGTTCTCCCAATCAAGTTCTGTAGTTTGCGTTGCTACCTCCATCACCATTTACTTTCAATTATTACTGGGCTCTTTCCATAACATTCAGCCCCATATAGTACTTAGGAAATAAAATATAAAGTAAGCAATCCTCTTCCCAAAATGCTATTTTTCCATCCCGTAAATATGGGCAGCTAAACCAGTCAAAGATTTACATTCAACAAAATAAACTTAAAGGACAACAGTTTGGGACTTCCCTGGTGGCACAGTGGTTAAGTATCCGCCTGCCAATGCGGGGGACACAGATTCGATCCCTGGCTGGGGAAGATCCTACATGCCACAGAGCAACTAAGCCCGTGCGCCACTACTACTAAGCCTGACCTCTAGAACCCGTGAGCCACAACTACTGAGCCGCCGTGCCACAACTACTGAAGCCCGTGCGCCTAGAGCCCACGCTCCGCAACACGAGAAGCCACCGCAATGAGAAGTCTGCGCACAGCAAAGAGTAGCCCCGCTGGCGGCAACTAGAGAAAGCCCACGCGCAGCAATGAAGACCCAATGCAGACAAATAAATAAAATAAAAAGGAAAAGAAAAGACAACAGTTTGATTTCTTCTTTTTTTTTTTTTGGCCACACCATGCGGCTTGTGGGATCTTAGTTCCCCAAGACAACAGTTTGAAATACAAAATACCAGATGTGAAACCCACCAAAAACCTATAAAGTTTTCGTCTATATTCACCAACATAAGTACCAACAGAGGTCAGAACCTGAGGTTTTACTGACTCATATAATACCCAGAAATCTACAAAATATAGATGCCAAAGTCTCGGATATTCTAAGAGCACCTTGTAAACTGTAAAGCACTGCACACTTGTTAATTATTAGAAGCACTCTGTTCACTACTGACTTTAATTAGATTTCTACAGGGGAAATTCTGTCATTCAAAAGATCTAATATTTGCTTCTCAACCAAATTAAACCTTTTATATTGCTATTTAGCCCAAATACACCTACCCAACAAAAACAGCTCATATTATTCATAAATAGAAAAAGAAATTTGCTACTTATTCAAAGTACTGGATTTTTTTTTTTGGAGGCAGATAATTTCTGTTATGGCAGGGTTTTTTTTTCTGTATTGTTCCTCAGGAGAAGGAAAAAAAACAAAAAACAAAAACAAAAGCTGGTCAATAAAGAAGATCCAGAACAAAAAGAAAATCTTTTCATTTTTTTCTAAAAGAAAGAATTAATACCATATCCTGAATATTGTATAAACTATGACATTTTCTTATCAAGTGGGTTTAATAATCTAAATTAAACAGACTTTAAAAACAAATTCATAGGGAAAAAGTCAAAGTCACAAAGAAAGACAGGTTTTGTTCTGAGTGCAAAGTGTTCAACCCTGTGCACCCTGTTACCAGAACGTCTTCAAGGACCTTTTGTTCCCCTGGAAAGACTTCTTGGAAGAATTAGGCTTTGAGGAGGCATTGAAGGAGGACAAATGGGAAATTGTTAAGTAGAGAGGATAATTTGGTTCCTTAAAGAACATGAAAGAATGGATGGGTCCAAGAATAAGAGACAGGAGTAAGAAGAACATACAGAGGAGCTTAAAGTGAAAAAAAATGAGCAAGGAGAACAGAAGATTTTATTTTAATGAAGAAAAAGTGATAGGGAAAGATTTTTCAGACAGTAATACTTATCTGTGGAACAGTGGCATTACTAGAGGGACTATTCTGACACACATTTATCACATGTACTTAAATAGATACAGTTAAAAAGAGCTGAGTAAACCTTTACTGTGATTCAAACACACATGTATCCAGACATAATCTTTATCTTTTTCATGACAATTTTTAAAATATCTCCCTTCAAAGTTACCAGTGCAGTTAGGGTAGTTGTTTCTAGTGAAAAACAGATAAACCAAAACGCATACTTGAAAAAAAGACTAAGTGACGAAGAAGAGATACCTATAACATAATCTCAACATTAGTATTAAAGATGTTTATATTATATGTAAAGAAAACAAACAAAAATAAAGATCAAGGCAAAAAGCACGAATTAAAGCTATTTTTAACTAAAAATATCATCTAACACTGTCTTTCAGCCAAACAGATCTTATATTTCTATTCTCTTCTGATCTATTAAGTGCCCTAGAGCAGTAATCTCTCTACCCATAATCTACCCATCAGTAAAAACAGCACCATGATACTTTTCTTCTATTCTTTTTATAAGGGTGCCAAGATGTCTGGAAGTTAATATATACATGCTTAGCAATGCTGAGATGAAAAGTAATGCTCACTTTAATTTTATGGATCTTTATAAAAAATCAAGATAAAAAGACCTAGTTAGATTATTTCAATGTGTAAATTTTCAACTAGCCAGAAGGCTTCCTGGGGACATAATTCAGTAGATTTGAAACTAATGCTTTGGAGTTTAACTGTGCTGTTACAGAAACTAATCAGACTAAGGAATTTATGCAGAAAGCTAGGCACTCAGGCCAGGAATAAGATAGAGTGAATTTGAGTAGTCCCTGGGCCTAGCCCTAAAAAGACTACAGACAATCCTCCCTATCACAGACCATATTAGAACCTAATCAAAGGAAGAGTTAGAGCTATAATTGTACAACATTGTAAAACAGAAATTTTGAGGAGGTGACTAAATAGCACACAAGAGAATGAAGAGAGTAAATGCCAAAGAACAGGTGAAAAATGTTCAGACTAATATCCAAGGGCAAATATTTTTAGCAAAATGGTTTCCTTCTCTTATCCTCTATGTAACTATTTCTTTAAATGCCAATAATATGGATTCTGGAACCACAAAGGCTGGGCTTGAATCTAGGCTCCACCATAGCTGGGCTTCTCTGAGTCTCAGTTTCCTTATCTATAAAATGAAGATAGTAATAGTACCTAACTCAATTATACCTAACTGTTGTGAGGATTAAGTAAGGTAACATACGTAAGGCACTTAGAACAGTACCTGTAGCATAGTAAGTACTAAATGTGTTTGCAACTACTATTACAGTGGTGCACAGTCCCTCAGACCTGATGTAAATACCAGAAGATCCAAAAAACCAAAAATTTTTCTGTTATTCATTTGGCAGCAAAACCTGACCTGAACAAATGCAAGGCTATTTATAGCTTTTTTAAAAGCCCACTCAGTGTGAATATACATGCATTTTGCTGCAAGTATCTTCATGTGTTTGATTACAGGATGCTGCCCTAGACTTCACTGGGGTGTATTTATTAACTTCCTAAAATCTGAAAAATTCTAAATTCTGAAATACACCCAGCCTCACAGGTTTTTGATAAAAGATTATGAACATACCTTATCTTTGAAGCCTGAACAATTTCTATTTCCTTAAAATGAATGGTATCTTCTTAAATAACCATAAGCAAATGACACCCTGAACCTAGCTGTACAGAATTTTAGGATGAAGAAAACGTTTCCCAGTACAGGTAGGAGGGCCCTGAATTCCCAGAATGCTCCTTTGAAATAAAATCCATTCACAATATTTTATTTCCATGCCATAGTAGTCAGAGCTTTCAAACTCTAAATTCTAGGACTTGCTTGAAAAAAAGCCTATTCTCTTAACTTAGATCACAAATAAATGATTGAGGCTCATTTCGGGGGCATTCATGTGCCCTGAATCATGTGTACCAGATCATCACAGAACTTTACAGCTGGAACAGACCCTTGAGAACTAATCTAAATCATTATTCCTTCCCTTCCAAACTGTTTTATCATCCATAAATGTACTCTCCCCTATGAGGTAAGAACAACCTGCCCTAACTTGTCCTTAGACTCTGTCTATAGGAACACCCTGTAGGTGAATGTGAATAAACTGGGTGGGGTACATTGACAGACTTGGGATCCAAAACGATGGGTTGAATCTAACACAATAAATCTTACATGCTTGGCAAATGTCTCAGTTTATACTTAAGAAAATAACAAGAGTTTCCAAGTTCAGAATGAAGAAAGACTCATCTACTCCATGTTTTTTTTTTAAAAAAAGAAGACTTAACTATCTTAATGGACTCAATGAGTCAACTACATAATGTGGCTGCTAAAAAAGCTACAGTGATTAGGGACTAACTACATCAACAGTGGTACAGCAACCAGAAAGAACAAGGTAACCGCCCTCTCTGCTATGAGCTGGTTAGAGCACATCTGGAGCAATACGTTCAGCTCTGTGTTCAACACTCCAGGAGAGACACAGAAAAACTGAAAAAGTCCAGAAGAGGGGTAACCAGGATAGTAAGGGAATGTGAAACCATTTCACATAACGGTTGAGGGAGCTGAAGTTATTTAGTCCAGACTCAGAGGGAACATGATCACTGTCTGCAGATCCCTGAAGAACTGTCATGGCCCAGAGAGAGCTGACTTGTTCTGTATGGCCCCAAAGGGCAGAGCCTGAATCAGCTGGTGTTAACCACAGTGAGAAATATTTCAGCTAAGTCCACAGAAGTGTTTCTTGCAATGTAGAGCCACGTTAGGACGCAGTGGCTTCTAAAGTCTTATCTAGCCCTGAAAGTCCATAATTTTAAAAATCAAACATTTGTCATCTCTTCGGTCTCTTACTGTTGATAACTATTATTCTCTAGTATCACAGCTTCTGCCTTCACCCTTCTTAAAATGTCCTACCCAGCCAACCAATCAGTCAAATGTTTTGCCAGGTCTGTGGGAGGAAAATGCTTGCTTGCTGGGCAATTAGTTTCAGTTTGCAGATCAGTGTCTCTACAAACAAAAGACAGCCCTAATTGAGGGGCAGGCAAGAGCTCTGAGCTAGACCTCCTTGAAAGAAATTCTTATTAATTCAAATAGCAGCTAGAAGACCCATCCAAACATGTAATATATTATCTATGGTGCTCAGTCCTTACAGGAACATTAAAATAAAACACCCTGTACCCATCTTCCCAAATGCCAGAGAATCCAACTTTACCAACCTAACTAGGTCTCTCAAATTCAGTTAGAAGTTTTCCTTCTGTCAAAGAGATGCGTTTACTGTTTGAAGTAGACTAAAACCCATGCTCAGATAGAAAGGCCATACTCGATTACATTACTGTAAAGCTAAAATTGCCCATCAGTAGGCCCACAGAGGCAGTTCAGCTTCTGAGAACTAGACACGGGCAATCCACAGTGAATTCACAGAAAACTACAAGCTATGAAAAATTTAAAACGCAGGAGAGCTACAAAAATTGGACATCCTTCTAAAACTTCTGTTGCTCAAAGACCATCTTAGACATAGATATATGGTAGTCTATGGAAGTTACCAAAAGCCTTGAACAGCTCAGATGGCAAATATTACTCAATCCAGCTTTACTTCTCCTGAAATTGATTTGGAGTCTACAGAACTCCAGCCAAAGTATTAGAGAATATAATATATACGTGATGGACTGAACAAGAACACATTCTTCCCTGTGCTTTTTAAAGTGAAGCCCAGAAGCAATCTAAGTGTCCATAAACAAGGGATTGGTTAAATAAGTTATGGTATATACTTACAACGAAAAATGCAACTGCTGAAAAGAATAAGGTAGACCTTAGGTACTAACATGAAAAAAACAGTCCATGATACATAGTTAATTGTATACAGCAAGTCGCAAAACTCTACGACTTGCTATAACCATATATAATTAATATATGTAACATATATAATTATTTCATTTTGAGTTTTTAAAACCTATTTTTAAAAACCCTGTGTTTATGTTCATACATGCCTAGAAAAATGTCTGAGAAAAGATCAAACTGCTAACAGTAGTGACCTTTAGGAACTGACTGGAACTGGGAGGCAGTAAAGGAGTGACTTTCACTCTTTCCTTTGTAGACTTCTGGTTCTTTGTTTCTCACAAGTAAAGGTTACGTTTGCGGACAAATGCTGTATGAGTCCCCCTGTATGAGGAACCTGGAGTAGGCAAATTCACTGAGACAGGAAGTAGAATGGTTGTTGCCAGGAATTAGGGCAATGGGGGTGGGAAGTTATTGTTTAATGAATACAGAGTTTAAGTTGGGGAAGATAAAAAAGTCCTGAAGATGGATGGTAGTGATGGCTGTACAACTTGAATGTACTTAATACCACTAAATTGTACACTTAAAAATGGTTAAAATGGTAAATTTTATGTTATGTATATTTTATCACAATGAAAAAGTAACTTAAAAAGGAAAAAGTTACCTTTGTGATTTAAAAATAACAATACAAAAATTATTAAGGTAAAATAACATCAATTACACAGACATTATATACTAACCATTCAAAATAAGCAATCTTCCTACATAAACACTACGGTGTGCTTCAAACTTCGGAAAATCTAATTCATCCTCTTCTACTATATTTTACTAAAACAAATAAAAATCACCACAAGTCTCTACTAGGTTTCTCAAATGCTTTCTATCCCACAAAAAAAAAAAAAAAAAAGAAGAAGAAGACCTAGTCATAAGGATAGCTAACACACACACCCACAGTGTGTTACTCTGCACGGGGAACGGTTGTTCTAAGCTTTATAAATGTACTAAATTATTTAATTTTCACAACAATCCTATGAGCTAAGTACTATTATTATTTTCATTTCTCAGATGAAGAGAGGTTAAGCGACCTGCCCAAGTTTACACAGTTAATAAAGGGCAGAACTACGATTCAAACCTAAGAATGGACTCCAGAGTCCATACTCTCAACCTCTATGCTTCCTGTCTCTCAGTAATATATCCATCTCTCTATAGGAAGGCCAAAAAAGGTTATAGTCAAAATCCAGCTAGTTAGTACAGCCCTTGAAGCTGGAAGAAATACAAACTTGGCTTTTTATGGGTGAATAATCTGCATTCCTTCTTATGTCAATGCCAAGCTCCAATCCAAGATGTGACTGTATTAAGGCTCATAATCATGTGGGAAAACTCTCTACAAATTCAGTTATAGTCCAACGTCCATACCTGACTCCACAGTAAATCACTGAGCCTAAGAATTAGGTCAGAGATCCATTAATATAAATACAGCTAGACAAAATGGTTTGGACAAATCAAACCCCAACTCAAAGCAAAGGAATTCAGAAACTCTTGACTAACATCTTGACAAGGTAGGTTTTATTTGTTTAGTTCAAGGCCCACTTTAGATCTCAAGGGGGAAAGAACAGAAGTTGTCTCTAACTTTGCTTGAAGACTTCAATCAGCAGGAAGAAGAGCTATATTTTCTACAGGGACTCAGACAGAAATTGGCTTTTATTAGCATCAGCAAAACTGAACATTCCCCTTAAGGGGGAAAAAACCCGGCATTCCTGCTTAAAATGTGTATTTGTCCAAACATATTGACCTTGTAATTGAGGAAGGGAAAAAAAAAATGGTGCAAGGAAGGAATTTAACCTAATTTATAAATGTGCTCAACCTAGATACACACCTGCCCCAAATGACCTACTGAATCTATTTATTTGCAGGGAAAACATGGATTACAATGTCTTTTTTTGGCCTCAAGTGGTCTGTACTACTGTTTGTAAACAAAATCCTCTCAATATCTTTTCCACCTGTCACATGCACATCTGATATTTATATAAACAAGGAGAAATGGAGCTGTAGGAGGAATCCCTTAGACTCAGTTTTTGACCAGTTGGTTTCAGGAGGTACTGGGCTGGCTTTCAAACTTCCCCAAATCACCCAGGCGGAGAGGCAAGGTGAGCGAACCGAACGCAAAAGTTTGCGCCCATTCAGCCTGTCTGACAAAGGCCAGAGAGCCCTGTTTGGAAGGAGGTGCGATGCCTTTCCACGCAGCAGCCGCCCCCCTCCCGAGGACGCACAGCCCAAGGGGGGGACAAAAGACTTTCCAGATTGGGGGCTGGGGGGCAGGCTAGCTGGAGCTTGGACCTCCCCTTGAGAGTCGAAATCTGGGGAACCTTTGGGGCAAGAAATGATCCATTCCAGCCAAGAGCCCAACGCTAGAGGCCAGGGCTGGGGAAAGGCACTGACAGCCGCTGGGAGGGTCCGGCGGGCGAGGAAGCGCTGAGACTCACCTGGGGGAGGCGGCGAGGGGGCCTCGGTGGCAGGTGGGGTGGGCGGGACGCTGCTGCTGCCGCCGCCGCCGGGGAGAATGGAAGTCGGGATGGGGGGAGTGGTGGGCGCCGGCACCGTGGTCGCTACTGGGGTGGTCGGCGCTGGGCCAGTGGTCGTCGAGAGGGTGGTCGGCGCGGGTCTGGTCGTCGCCCGAACGGTGGTCCCAGTACGTTCCACCGCAGGAGGTGTGATCGGCGAGGGGCCGAGCGGCGCCCGAAAGGTGGTCGGAGTGGGTTCGGCCCTGGCCCGAGAAGGGGTGGTAGCCAGGGGCTGGGCTGAAGAGGACGCAGCCAGGGGTCGGTGGACGGTAGCGTTCGGGGGTCCGGTCCTCGGGGCCTGGGCCGTGGGAACCATGGCCTTAGAGAAAGGGTGACTGGGCTCGCCCCCCAGCCCCGGGCCCGGCGACGCGTCCACCTGCCCCGTGGCCCCGCCGCCACCGGTGACATTCCCCGCTGAGGTTGCTGAGGCGGCGGCGGCGGCGGCGGCGCACAACAGGGCGAGGCCGCCCAGGCTCGGCAGGCTCCTCATGGCGCGCTCGGCTTCGCCATTCATTCATTCAGTCAGTCGGTCGGTCAGTCATCTTCTCCTCCCTGCACTCGGACCAGGGAAGCCGCCGCAGCCGCCACCACCACCGGGCGCACCATCGCCACCTCCCTCTGACAGGCGGCCGGCCCAGCGGGCGGGCCCCAGCGCGGAGGGAGAGACCGGGCCGTGCGAGGACAGCCCGCCCTCCCCGATTGGCAGCCTGACCCGACCAATGGGAGGCCACGCTAGCTCACGTGACCCACCCGCTTCCCGGCCTCTTTGTGGCCCCGCGGGCCAATCAGAGGACGTCAATGAGAGGGGGCGGTGCTAAGGCGGGAAGAGGGTGGTGCGAGCGCAGCACCAGCCGGTCCGGCTAGCGGCAGCCACGGCTTTGTCTGCCCAAGGAGTGGGGCGCGGGCCTCGGGCACCGGGCGCCACGGAGCAGACAAAGGACGCGCCCCGCGCGGCAGAAACCGGGCCAAGTCGCCTGCTCCACTGGGCGGCGAGCGCGACCCGGAGCGGGGATCGAGAGCTTCCCCGCCTTCGTGAACAATGGGGCGCCGGCGGCGCTCCCGGGCTCGGGTGGAGACGGAGCTGGAACCCCAGCGATGGGTGAGGGCGGCTGCAGCGAGGATGTGGAGCCCAGCATTCCCTCTGCTGCCCGAGAGCACCTGGTCTCGGCCGTGCGAGGTCTGCGCTGCATTCCCATTTCAGAGATGGGGAAACTGAGGTCCTTGTTGAGGACCTCACCGAACCAAGACCCACGCCCTCATCAGACACCTGCAGTGGGCTAGGCGCTGTGCCTGGCAGGACGGAGGTTCTTAGAGACCCGTCAGGAGCCGGAGGTGCAAGCTTCCTGCGTGGGGAAGACAGGCTCACATGCACACTTCACCCTAAAACGCCGGGGAGAGTGGGATCGGATGGGGTTGAACCTCAGCTCCAAGTTTCCTGCTGAGTGGTTTTGCGGCCTGAGCGCAGTGTTCTCACCTCTAAAAAGGGGTGGATAGAGAGCTAACATCCCCAACGCCCCCATCCCCCTCTTACAGAGCTGATGTGAGAATTAAGTAATGAATTGAAAGGGCTTAACGCAGTGCCTGGCCCACAGTAAACCCTCATTTATGCTTACTACTCTCAGTGTACTGTTAAGACCCATGCCGCAACCCTGCGTGTACCCAAAGCCGCCTGCCTCTTGGGGTGGGTCTGATAGCAGAGCTTGACCCTGGGTGACACTCAACCCTGTGTAAAGCTGGAATTCCGGTGCGCAGCCTCGCACCATCGCCCAGGATTCAGAGCTCGCTCAGGCGCTGCAGCCTCGGCTCAGCAGCTTCTAGTGGCAGCCGGGCAGGGCGCGTTTGTCATCTGACAGGGCTTAATCCCAGCCCCACCGCCAACCCATTCCTGGCCTCCCCTGCGTGATGCTCGCTTTGTGTATGGCTTCCCATTAGTCACTGGCCTCCAACAAGAACGGGGCGATGAGATTTGCATGCGAACCCGTGTATATGTGAATTAAAAATGCACTTCTTTACCTGCATGAGGAGTCGGTGGGGAGAGGATAGTTTTGTGCTTGTGTAATGAAAACATAAACATGTTTGTGAGTCTGTGTGTATGAGTATTATGTGTATTTGTATGAGCTTATGAGTATGGGAGCTTGTGTCTTTTTTGCGTATTGTATGTTTTAAGTATCTGCATGTGTACTGATGTGTGTTTTATGTGTATTTTCTGTGTGTCTTTGCATTTGTGAGTACCTATGCGTGTGTCTTGGTAGGTCCATGTATATATGTAAGGGGAGGGGGCAAACTGGGAGGGCTGTGTATGGGTTCTGGTTTCAGAACCATTCAGAATTCAGAATTCTGGTTTCAGACCAATATTTAGGAAGCACAAATCAAGATTCTGTTTTTACTTCTTGGGGAAGGGAGGGGACAGGTCATGCCTCTTACCCATATTCTTTTGCTGAATCTTTCTAGCCCTTCAAACCCCAACCCAAATACCATATCCTCTAAGAGACTCTTCTGGATCTCTGACTGGGAATTAATCTCCCCCTCCCCATTTTCCCACTGCCGTTTGTTTGTTCATTGATTATAGCCCTGACCTATCAATCTATCTCTCCCCTGCCTCTTCCTAAAAGGATTAAGGATGGCTTTCAGAAATACATACAACAGGATAAATAGAACTGCCCACGTGATTTTATTACTTCTCACAGGCTTGCATCAGCGGGAATACTAGAACTTGTGATTTCTGTGTCTGTCTCTCCCATTAGGCTGTTCTCTCTGTTCTCAGTGCTTAGCAAGGGGTAATATGTGTGAGCATTGACCCATGCTGGTTAAATTGAATTAAATTGAAAAGAGATCCTGTGGTGTCCTGGGAAGAGCTTGTATCTTTAGCGTCAGACAGATCTGGGTCATGATTCTGCCAGCTGTGCGACCTTGAAAGAAACCTTTCACTGCTCTGAGCCTCAGTTTCCTCATCTATAAAATGGGACCAATGAATTCTGTCTCACTTAGTTGAGCTGAGGCCTGAAGAGAATGTTTTTACAGAGCCTGGCACACAGAAGTTGTCCGATCTGTGGAGGCTCATTTCATTTATACCAGTACTAACTTTGAGTCTTGTTGGCCTAAGGACCACAACCAGAAACAACTTCCCCATCAGGTGACATGGCCTGACAGTCACCCTACCAGATATCCTAAGTGATAGCTGAAAAATGCTGGGTTGGCCCTAAGCTGTGCTATATCAGAGATTCAATGGCACTAGGAGAGAAAAGCTGATGCAGCTTCTTTGCCTGAAGAATCACAGAGAAAAGACTAGAAGGCCTTGCCAAAGTAATCCAGGCCAGCTCCCTGCCTCAGACAGGGATCACCCCCACCATGGGTTCTAAAACGAGTTAATTACCCTGTAATAAGTATAGAAAATGTTGAATTTTTTGGAAAGGTGATTTAAGTGTATTAACGTTGATCCACTCAACATTTAATCCTTAAATTTCCTGTTCTGCCTTTATCTCTAAAGTGCAAGATAACGTTTTTGTTTGTTTCTTAGGAATAATATTTTATTTTTGTGTTTAAAAATTGGAAATGCTCCAAATATCCAAATCAGAGAAAGTTGTTATTAAATCTCTTTAATTTGATCATATAAAGTCATTGTAAGGGTGGCTATGAAGACATTATAGTGAATATTAATAATCGACCATTGAGCTCTTACTACATGCTAGACATTATACTAAGAGCTACACATTCATTCTTTTGTTTAATCCTAAGAACAACCCCAGGAAGTAGGTACTATTATTATCCCTATTTTACAGCTAAGGAAACTAGGCCACAGGGAGGTTAAGCAACTTGCCCAAGGTCACTTAGTAAATGATAGAGCCAGAAATCAAACTGAGGCTGGCTGGCTCTAGCTGGCACCCTTAACAACTCTGCTGTAAAGGGAAAATGCTTATGAAATAATTTTAAGAAAAGAGAAAATAAAAATTAGAGCTATGACTCTCTGTGTAACAGAACGTCATTTGGTACTTTTCCTGTGGCTCCAGAATTGCAGCTAAGGCCCAGGGCTCTAAAGAGAGCTGTCAACCCATCCATGGCATCCGGGGCCTCTGGACTTAATGAGGGGTGGTGAGGAGGCACAGAACAGCAGGGGGCAGAGAGGGCTGATTCCTCTTTGTATCTTTGGCACCTAGCACAGTGGCAAATACAGAGAAGTGAATTGTATGTTGAGCTAAACAAGGCCTTATGGTGTGGCAGACACCGTTCCAGGAGTTTTGCATTCATAACCCATTTATTCCCCAAAGGTAGGACTATCATCTGTACTTGAAAGGAGGAGAAAAGGAGCCTCTGAGAGGTTAAGGGACTTGCCCAACATCTGCCCAGCTCCAAAATCCAGGCTCTTCTCCAGACTCCACAGGCCATTTACGTAGCTACTATGCCTTGCACATAGTAGGAGCTCAGTGAACACAAAGAAAGAACAGGTATACACCAAATTTAACCCTCCTGCTAGAGCAGCATTTAAGAAAAGAGAAGCTTTGAGAGTAAGGAAAGAAGGCATAATAATATAATCAGCAAAATAACTTCATCTCCAGATTTCAATAAAACACAGAAACTTTCCCCTTTCTGGTTTCATTGAAACAGCAGTGCCGACATGGACTATTTCTTTTTTTTTTTTTTTAACATCTTTATTGGAGTATAATTGCTTTACAATGTTGTGTTAGTTTCTGCTGTATAACAAAGTGAATCAGCTATACGTATACATATATCCCCATATCTCCTCCCTCTTGCATCTTCCTCCCACCCTCCCTATCCCACCCCTCTAGGTGGTCACAAAGCACCGAGCTGATCTCCCTGTGCTATGTGGCTGCTTCCCACTAGCTATCTATTTTACATTTGGTAGTGTATATATGTCCATGCCACTCTCTCACTTCATCCCAGCTTACCCTTCCCCCTCCCCACGTCCTCAAGTCCATTCTCTACGTCTGTGTCATGGACTATTTCTAATCCTGCCAGAGCCTGGGCTCCTATAAGATGTGGCCAGATGCAAGGTTTGGCATCATCTGCAGACAACTTTAGTTATTGGGGCCACTATTAGCAAAGCCTGCTCAGCAGAGTCACAGAAAGAGAAATACAAATGGCTAAGCCACACAAAGCACTGTGTATTCAACTTAAGTCATCAAAGATTTGCAAACTGAGTAAGTTACCATTTTTTTAACCTATTGATTTGGCAAGAATTTTTTAAAACTGGTAATACTTGTTGCTGGCAAGGGAATGCCTCACATAACTGATGAGAATGTAAAATGTAAATGATATGTAAAATGTAAAATGATACAACCTTTCCAGGAAGCCTTAAAAGTGTTTGTACTCTTTGACTCGTTATTTCCACTTTAAAGAATCCATTCAAGAGAAATAAACAATTAGATGTAAATAAAGCTTTATGTATGAAAATGTTCATCAGAGTGTTATGGATAATAATGAAAATTAGAAAAATCTAAACAGATAACAGGGAATTCCCTGGCGGTCCAGTGATTAGCACTCCACGCTCTCACTGTCGAGGGCCCGGGTTCATTTCCTGATCTGGGAACTAAGATCCCACAAGCCAAGTGGCTCGGCCAAAACATAAAAAAATAAACAGATAACGGTAAGGAGAGGTTAAATACTTTGTGCTGTTATGCCCTCCCTATGTTGGAACACTATACATCCATAAAAACTGATATTCATGGGGGCTTCCCTGGTGGCACAGTGGTTGAGACTCTGTCTGCCAATGCTAGGGGACACGGGTTCGAGCCCTGGTCTGGGAAGATCCCACATGCTGCGGAGCGGCCGGGGCCGTGAGCCACAACTACTGAGCCTGTGCGTCTGGAGCCTGTGCTCCGCAACAAGAGAGGCCGCGACAGTGAGAGGCCCGCGTACCGCGATGAAGAGTGGCCCCCGCTCGCCACTAGAGAAAGCCCTCGCACAGAAACGAAGACCCAACACAGCCAAAAATAAATAAATAAATTTATTTAAAAAAAACAAAAACAGGGCTTCCCTGGTGGCGCAGTGGTTGAGAGTCCGCCTGCCGATGCAGGGGACACGGGTTCGTGCCCCGGTCTGGGAGGATCCCGCGTGCCGCGGAGCGGCTGGGCCCGTGGGCCGTGGCCGCTGGGCCTGCGCGTCCGGAGCCTGTTCTCCGCAGCGGGAGAGGCCGCAGCGGTGAGAGGCCCGCGTAACGCATAAAAAAAAAAACAAAAAACAAAAAACAAAAAAACCCCTGATATTCATGAAGGAAATGCTTACAATATAAACTTGTGGAAAAAATAGGTTATACACCTCTGAGAATAGCCAAAATCCAAAACTCTGACGACACTAAATACAGGAGAGGATGTGGAGCGGGAGGTACTCTCACTCACTGCTGGTGGGATGCAAAATGGTGCAGCCACTTTGGAAGACACTTTGGTGGTTTCTTACAAAACTGAACATACTCTAAACATATGATCCAGCAATTGTTTTCTTTGGTATTTACCCAATGGAGTTGAACACTTATGTTCATACCGAAACCTGTACGAGGATGTTTACGGCAGCTTTATTCATAACTGCCCAAACTTGGAAGCAGCCAAGATGCCCTTCAGTAGGTGAATGGATAAACTGTGGTGCATCCAGACAATGGAATATTATTCGGCACTAAAAAGAAATGAGCTATCAAGCCATGAAAGGACATAGAGGAAACTTAAATGAGTATTACAGAGTGAAAGAAGCTGATTTGAAAAGTCTATATAGGGGCTTCCCTGCTGGCGCAGTGGTTGAGAGTCCGCCTGCCGATGCAGGGGACATGGGTTCGTGCCCCGGTCTGGGAAGATCCCACATGCCGCGGAGCGGCTGGGCCCGTGAGCCATGGCCGCTGAGCCTGCGCATCCGGAGCCTGTGCTCCGCAACGGGAGAGGCCACAACAGTGAGAGGCCCGCGTACTGCAAAAAAAAAAAAAAAAAAAGAAAAGAAAAGTCTATATACTGTATGACTCCAACTACATGACATCCTGGAAAAGGCAAAACTATGAAGACAGTTAAAAGTTCAGTGGTTGCCAGGGTGCGGTGGGGCGAGGAGGGGTGAATAAGTGGAGCACAGAGGATTTTTATGGCAAACAAAACTATTCTGAATGATATTATAATGATGTATACATGTCGTTATATATTTCTCCAAACCCATAGAATTTACAACACCAAGAGTAAACCATAATGGACTGAGTGAATATGATGTGTCAGTGTAGGTTCATCAAGTTTAACAAGTGTACCGCTCTCTCTTAATAGTGAGGGAGGTTATGCATGTGTGGGGCAGGGGATATATGGGAAATCTCTATACCTTCTCAATTTTGCTGTGAACCAAAAACTGCAATAAAAAAAATAGTTTTATTAAAAAATAGGTTACATGGTTATTTGTACTATGATCTCAATTATGTAAAATAATATGCAAATATATATTCATATATTACTATATTCATATATTGTTTTACATAGTATAAATGATACATGAATATATTATTAATTATATGAATATATTATTAATTATATATAGTATTAACTATATATTAATATGAATATAACATTTTATATATACATAAAATAAAAGAATAAAAGGGAATATACCAAAACATTAATAATCTCTGTCTCTGAATGATTGTATTATAGGTATTTACATTTTTTTTCTCCTTCATACTTTTTCACATTTTTCTTTTTTTTTTTTTTTTCAGTAAGCACGTATTACTTAAATAATCAGAAATAACTCACAATAGAACTCATTTGGATCTGGGGATATGTCTGCCAACCACATCCTGGATCTGCCTCCATGGTATCTCTTCTCAAGATGATGAGGAAGAGAAAGTTTTAAGTTGTAAACTCACATTAACTGCAAAGTGCCTTCCCCAAGGAAGCTAAATGTTGAAATCCTGCTTCAAAGTCCTTCTGATGCTAAAATAAGCTCAGAAAAGCATTTGCTGCAGTTCTTGGAGATCCACTGAAGGACGTCATTCACAGTGGGCACCAAATCAAACCCTCACTCGTCATCAGCACTGGCTGCAGAGCAAAGAATTTGAACCATCTAGAGGAGGAATGGGGTCAGAGCTTCACAGATAACTCTTTCCCTTAGGTTGCTATAATTATAATACAGGGGATTACTGACAGGTGCAGAACACACAAAGCTTTCCCAATCATTGTCTTGTTTGAGCTTTGCAACCACTCTGGAGAGAAGGTGGTGGTGGTATTATTATTAGTAGTAGTAGTAGTAGTAATAGTAGTAGTGTAATAATAAGAGTGACTAACATTTACTGACCACTTATTATATGCCAGACATCCATGCAAAACACTTCATGTGCATTATCCCTTTTAATCTTATACTGTGAGGTAGGAGTGATTATCCCCACTTTATAGGTCGGTAAACTATTGCTTAAAGAATTCAAATGACTTGCCCAAGGTCACCAAACTAATAAATGGAAGAACTAGGATTCATAGCCATTTTTTTAGTCCTCAGGTCCAGAGTGATTTCCACAACTGCTTCCTGAACTTCCTCAACTTTAATTTTTATTGCTATTGTTATTAGGAGAGACAGTGCAGCAGTAGAGAGTGCCTGGCTCAAGGAGCAACTAAGCCCATGCAGCACAACTACTGAGGCTGCGCTCTAGAGCCCACGAGCCACAACTACCGAAGCCCACGTGCCACAACTACTGAAGCCCACATGCCACAACTACTGAAACCTGCACGCCTAGGGCCTGTGCTCCACAACAAGAGAAGCCACCGCAATGAGAAGCCCTCGCACCACAACAAAGAGGAGCCCCTACTCGCTGCAAATAGAGAAAGCCCACACACAGCAACGGAAGGCCCAACGCAGCCATAAATAAATAAATAAATAAAATCTAAAAAAAAAAAAAGAGTGCCTGGCTCAATCCTGGTCTTTCTAGCTGTATAACTTTGGACAAGTCACTTTAGCTCCGTGTTTCAACGTCCTCCTCTGTAGAATGAGGATCATAATATCTATCTCACAGGTCGAGGTCAAACAAAGCAATGTATACAAAATGTTGAGCTAAAACCTGCCCCAGAGTAAACACTCAGGAGACACTGGAACATATCTGATTTTCCTAAACCTTGTCTTTTCACATAGTGGGTCAAGGCCAGGAGAATACAATGAACTTGGGGGTCAATGCCCAGTATTCATACTCCCCATGACCTCGGCCCTCTTGAAGAGCCTCCTTCACTGGAGTGAGTACCTGTCATTGGAATGTATACCTAGTACCTAGGGCTAGGAGAGTGGCAGGAGTACACACCTGGCTCCCCGGGTGTCCCTGAGAAACCCAGGCTTTTGGGACTAAGATGCTCTTTGTTGAATTATTTTAAGGTAGCCATGTTGATTTCATGCTGACTTCTGAGGGCTGGAAGATAAGGAAACCCAGTCCTAGTGGGGAGCAAATGTTTCCTGAAAAAAGCCAAAGAAAGAGCAAATATCAGAGCTGGAAGAGGACTCGGGAATTAGCCCCTCCAAACCTGTCCTTGGACCAGTGATAAACCAAGACCCAGAGAGGAAAGGGCCTTGACCAGATTCCATGCTGCACATTAGTGACGGAGCCGGGGTCAGATCCAAACCCTCTGCCTGTCAGGCCACCAACAGACCCAAATCTTTCCTCACAAAGGTGGCAGCTGAGGGCCAGCGAGGGACAGAGTGTCTGCTGGCTGGGAAATCCAGGCCCTTCCCACCCACATCACTGCCCTTCTGGCTTCTGGTCCAGGGCTTTTTAATGTCACCAGGCTCCCTCAACAGGAACTTTCCTCCCGGAATCAAAGAAATGGTACCCTGCTGTCAGCTCTTTACCAATGGCCAAGGCAGTATTTTAAATGATAACAATAATCAAGGTCCGATCTCAGGCAGTATTTGAGACCTCAAAAATCTGCCAAATGAGGCCACATGAAACTAAAGGAACTAGAAACAACATCTTTCCCATTCCATCAGGCCTAAATTAGAACAGCTCTGAAGAGGACCCTGGGAGATCGGGCCAGCTCTCAGGCCTGTGGGTTTGATTTTCTTCCTCAAGCAGTCACTGCACTTTTCTTGTGATCATTGGGTATTTATTAGGTGTGTGTGATGCCTCAATGCAGCCTGGAATTCGGAACTGATTGTAATCCTTAGCCACAAACAGGCACCTCTTTAGAGATAGGAACTTTGGAATCTCTGCCTTCGGGTCCCATGTTGTAGAATTAGTCTATGAATCAGCCAAGCTGGGTTCCCAACCCAGAGTCTATCTCCCCTCAAGGTGAAATAGTCTAGCGGGAAGAGCTCATAATCTAGGGCCTGGCTACGCTACTTCCAGTCTATGTGACTAGGGCAAGAATCCATCTCTCTAAGCTTCAGTTTTGACATCTGTAAAGTGAGCCTATAATGCCTGGTCTATTCATTGTGCTGCTAGGAGGATTTAATCCATTCATTCATTTATTCATTCATTCATTCAGCAGAAATGTAGTAAACACTGATGAGAGATACCCTAGTGAACAACACAAGAAAAGGGAGAGTACCTTGCATTCATGGTGCTTACAATATATCAAGTGAGATAACCAATTAACATATAAACAGGTAAATAAGCAAGGTATTTACAGCTTATGATAAATACTACAAGGGAGATAAAAGGGTGCTGTGACGCAGAGAAACTGGGAAACATTCCCTTAGGGTGGTCAAGGAAAGCATCTCTGAGGATGTAGCATTCAATCCAAAATCAAAAGCTGGTTCTGCAAAAGCCACAAGGAACAGCAAGTGCAAGGCCATGAGGTGGGAAAGGGTCTGAAAGGAGGCCAGAACACACAAAGAATATTGAGGGAGAGTGTATTAAGTGGTATGAAATAAGATGGGAGCTGGAAATGCAGAGCTCTGTAGCCATGTAAGTAGGTTGCATTTTCTTCTAAGAGCAGTTTGAAGTCCAGGGAGAATTTTCAGAAGGAGATGGAGGTGGATCAGAGGGCGGCAAGGGTGGGAGCACAGTGAGAAGGCTGAGTGGTCCAGGTGTGAGAAGGTGGTGGCCTGCACGGGCCTAGAGAAGATTCAGGATCAATTTTAGATGTGGGGTGTCAAGACTTGCTATTGGGTTGGGTGTGGGGTGGGGGAAAGAAAGAAAACAAGAATGATTTCTAGATGGGGAAATCAATAGGATCACTCATTGCACAATCATCAATGAAGCACGCAGATCTGCGTGACCCTATGCTTGGTGTTGTGGACAAAGACAGGGACGAAGAACATAGCTTAGACAGGGAGGGAGACCGGAAAATAGGCAAATGCATGCATTTAAATAAGTTTAGTAGATGTTGGAGAACATCTAACTCTGCTAAGGGAAAAGGATCAAAGAGGTCTTCCGGGCTTCCCTGGTGGCGCAGTGGTTGAGAGTCCGCCTGCCGATGCAGGGGACACGGGTTCGTGCACCGGTCCGGGAAGATCCCGCATGCCGCGGAGCGGCTGGGCCCGTGAGCCACGGCCACTGGGCCTGCGCGTCCGGAGCCTGTGCTCTGCAACAGGAGAGGCCACAACAGTGAGAGGCACGCGTACCCCCCCCAAAAAAAAGAGAGGTCTTCCTAGGGGAGAGGAATTTGAGATGAGTCTTGAGGGAAGAACAGAAATGAGGAGGAGAAGGGCTCTGGGGTCATGGAACAGAGCTCTGAAATAGCAACAACAAAAACAACAATAATAGTAATGGTAGGTGATCTTTGTAAAGCCCTAACAATGTGCTAGGAACTGTTGTAAGTGCAAGTTAAGGGAATTCCCTGGTGGTCCAGTTGTTAGGACTGTGCACTCTCACTGCCAAGGGCCCGGGTTCAATCCCTGGTCAGGGAACTAAGATCCCACAAGCCAAGTGACATAGCCAAAAACAAACAAACAAACAAAAACCCTTATAAAAAATTGGTGTAAGTTAACTTATTTAATCGTCACATAAGAACTCTGTGTGGTAGATACTATTATAATCATGTCCACATCATGAATGAGGAGACTGAGGCACACTTAACCCCCTGTTCTATCACTTGCCCAAGGCCACACCATCTAAACCAGGCTTCAGTCTCATGCAGTTTGGCTCCAGAGGTCAGGGTTCCACCACCACAAAAACTGCCTCTCCCTGGGAGAGCACTGCATGTTAAGGGGTTGACAAGTGCAGAAAGTATAGGGCGTAGGAAGGTAGAAGTGGATGGAAGGGGAGATAAATGACCTGAAAGTATTTTGCAAACTAGTAAGTACTGTCCCCCAGCGGATGATCACCACTGTGATTAAACAGTGTGAGAGACAAATGTTTCTCAGCAGTGTCTCTGGATTATTGGCCTTGGGGGACTGTGGCTGCTTGGGGGGCTGCCCAAAGAGAGGGGATCTTAGGAAAGGATGGGCTGAAGTGAATCCTACCCTGAGTTGGGAAGCAGTAGGTGTGGGTTCCAGCCCCAGTTCTGCCCCTGACTTATTACATGGTTTCAAGTGAGTCACTTTTCAGCCTGGTCTTCAGTTTCCCCATCTGGAAGACAGAAGGAAGGAGGAGTGGGGATTCCAAGGGCCTGTCCAGTCTTCACGTTTTGAACAATTGCTGTTGCAATTGGTGCCCTGCTTCTTGACTAGACAAAAAAGGAATGTCTGCTTGGAGCCCTTTACCAAAGCAAAAATGACAGCTCAGATGGGAGTGGCACCTTCCAGAAAGCAGGACCCACGCTAGATGAGAAACCTATGACATGTTTCCTGAGTCCACAGATCTCTGAGTTAAACCCCTCTCATCCCTCCTGTCCCTGCCAGGATGCTGGTTTCCAACACCCCGCCCAGCCCAAATCCAGCCCATTCCTATCCTTTTTAATCTTCCAGGGGTGGGTCTGAGAAGCACAGACAGCATTTTAGACAGTATATTTCTGAGAATGCAGCCAGAAGATGCTTTTACATCCTAGGGGGTCTTGTTCTGAGTCTTTTCTGCAAACCAAACCCTCGGGGCTTTTTTGCCTGTGCTGCTCCAGGCTCCATCTGTGTGACTGGTTTGGGTCCACTGCCCTGGAGTAAAAAGTGTTCATCTGGATGCAGCATGGGATCTTTCTCTTCATGTCTTGGGATCTCCATAGTGAGAACAGATTCACAGGCCTGCAAGAGAACCTTTTCCATCAAAGCAATGCAATCCAATGCTGTCTTGCTGACATAGAATTTTGTAAACTGTAAAGCACATTCATACATTATTAATTCACATATTATTCCTTTTGTACCTCATAAAATTCCTGAACTAGTTTGGACAGGGGTAGGGTTGCAAGATAAAATACAAGATGCCAGTCAAATTTGAATTTCAGATAAACCATGAAGAATTTTTTTACCATACCACAAATATTGTACGAGACATACCTATACTAAAATATTATTCATTGTTTATCTGAAATTCAAATTGTTGCAAAGTCTAACAACACTGGAAAGGGAACATTAACTCATTTTGCAGGACGGGGGCTCAGTGGGGTGAAAGTATTTATCCAAACTCCCTGAGAGCATGGACTATGTCTGATTCATTTGTAAAATTTTAGTATTCATTTATTTTGCAGTATTCATTTATTTTATATTCTCATAAAACCAGTGTATCAGTTCCTTTAGTGGTGATCTGAAAGATTTATGTACCATGAAAAGTTTTGGGCTTCCCTGATGGCGCAGCGGTTGAGAATCTGCCTGCCAATGCAGGGGACACGGGTTCGAGCCCTGGTCTGGGAGGATCCCACATGCCGCGGAGCAACTAGGCCCGTGCGCCACAACTACTGAGCCTGCGCGTCTGGAGCCTGTGCTCCACAACAAGAGAGGCCGCGACAGTGAGAGGCCCGTGCACTGAGATGAAGAGTGGCCCCCGCTCTCGCAACTAGAGAAAGCCCTCGCACAGAAACGAAGACCGAACACAGCCAAAAATAAATAAATAAATAAAAATTTTTAAAGTCTTTTCCTCTGAGAATCTAACCCCTGTGTTTGCATAGGCATGTGTATTACACAGAGCATTAAAAAGGTAATGGTTCATTTTTAATCCCCAATTCCCAGCCTGGAGTTAGCTCAGAGAAGATACTTGGGAAATGTTTACTCAACGACTGGGTTTTCTGAGCCTCTTACTCTCCCTGTAAGAACCCAACAGGGTGAAAGAAAGAGCCGGCTCAGGACAGAGAATGGTCCCAGGAACCCAGTACTAGGCTTTCCTGTTCTTCCAAAGTGGTTGTGCCTAAGATTAATTCAGATGAATTTCGGGAAAGCAGAATGAAACTATAAAACATCATGAAATCAACACAGGGCATGACGAAAAGTCTCCTTTTCACAACATCCCCTTTCCACTCCAGGTGCAGGAACACAGGGAGGTTGCCACACCCAGGGAGGTCTTGGGATAAAGGCCACCCAAGGAGTCCCTACACTGTCAGTGACAGTGGCACAAAGTCCCTCTCCTGGTGTGGAGAAAAGGGAACCTCCTACACTGTTGGTAGAAATGTAAGTTGGTGCAGCCACTATGGAAAACAGTATGGAGGTTCCTCAGAAAACTAAAAATAGAGCTACCATATGATCTAGCTATCCCACTCCTGGGCATATACCTGGACAAAACTATAATTCAAAAACATACATGCACCCCTATGTCCCTAGCAGCACTATTCACAATAGCCAAGACATGGAGACAACCTAAATGTCCATGGACAGATGAATGGATAAAGACGATGTGGTGCATATATACGATGGAATGCCACTCAGCCAAAAAAAAAACAAAATAATGTCATTTGCAGCAACATGGATGCAACTAGAGATTATCATACTAAGTGAAGTGAGTCAGAAAGGGAAAGACAAATACCATATGATATCACTTATAAGAGGAATCTAAAAAAAGGACATAAATGAACCTATCTAAAAAACAGAAACAAACTCACAGGCATAGAGAACAGACTTGTGGTTGCCAAGGGTAGTGGGGGAGAAGGAGAGGGATGGACTGGGGTTAGCAGATGCAAACTATTACATTTAGAATGGATAAACAACAAGGTCCTACTGTATAGCCCAGGGAACTATATCTAATCTCCTGGGATAAACCATAACAGAAAATAATATTAAAAAGAATGTGTATATATATATATATATATATATATGTATGTATAACTGAATCGCTTTGCTGTATAGCAGAAATTAGTACAACATTGTAAATCAATTATACATCAATTAAAAATAGTTTTTTTTTTAATTCCCTCTCCTGCCCCTTGGATGAGTAGCCCTGTCAGGGGCATTGGTGGGACAGCCTCCAGGGTGACTCTGGACCAGATTCAGCTCATCTCTCTCCTGATAGACATGCCGGGCTCTGCCCACTGAGAAGCTTGCATGCCAATATCATCTGCCCAGCCAATGCTGTGGCTAAACAAAGACACTCAGAGAAGACTTGAGCTTTTGATGATGGATGTCGGGGGTCTTGGTTCCTAGCCAGGCTGTCCACTAAGAAAGATGTCCTGCTGAAGAATTGGAGCCTGGCACAAGCCCTGGCCACAGGTCTGAGGTTTGCTGGGTGGCCTCCTGGAATGTTAGGATCCCAAGAGAGGCCCTTAGAAAGCATCTAGGTCTAATACAAATATTCTCATTTTTCCAGAAATACACACCAAGGCTCAGAGAGGGAAAGAACTTAGTCAAACTCACACAGTAACTTGGCAACAGAACCAAGTCTGGAACTCATATTTTTTCGAGGTGCTGCACTCCTGATTCAGTCGATCAGCTTTTCAGTGCAAAGCAAAGAGCAGGCGGGACAGATGTGGTTACTCACCAGTGCACTGGCGCTGTGGGTCACCGAACTTTAACCCTGGCACAAAATTAGCATCTTAATCCAGTCTGTCACTCCCTGAAGGCCCTGTAGGCCACAGGCGGAGGATTAGAAATAAACTCCTCTCTGCCAAGGCCCTGAAATTGGAGATGAAATGGCTCACAAAGATCATCCGATCTAGTTCCCTCAGCAATGCTAAGTCCCCAGCATCCGTGTTGAGGCCAGTTCCAAGTACCTGTGAGCTCAGCGAGCTTGCAGGTTGGCAGGCAGGCCCCATGGACACAGAGGGTTGTGAATGGGCCGTGGAGGGATGGACCAGGTGTAAAGCTAGCCGAGGTAAGCAGCAGCGTGTTCTTTCGGCCTCCCGCAGCTCTGTTCAAAAAAGTTCAATTTACATCCACCTCAAGTCTGTCTCTATGAGCTTCTGCCCAGTGGGTCCAGTCTGCTGCTTCTTCAGGCTTGGGTAGAGGAGGTGGCCCAAGTCACCCCGTAAGTGAAACTACCAAGTTAGGCAGGAACCCTGATCTGCATGCCGTCCAGCCAGGGCTCTCTCCCGTGGTTTATCCCACTCAGGAGAAGAATGAGAAAACCGAATGAAGAAGGGCGGGGGCAGCTCTGCCTGGGATTTTTGGACGGATTCCCCTGTATTTGCCAGCTCTCAGCAGAGAACAGAATAGCCTTTGACCCTGCCCTTGTGGAGCTGATGTTCTGGTTATGGAGTCAGACAGTATGTGGCGAAATAAATGAAAAAAATACTTTGAGGAAATGACAGTGCTAAGAAGAAAACATAGGCTGATAATGGGATAGTAAAAGGACCCAAGGGGCAGCATGACCTCTTGGGAAAGGTGCCCACTGAACTGAAGGTTGAATGAGGACAAGATGGTGAGCATGGGATGATCTAAGAAGAGGGAACGCGGCAGGCAAAGTCTCCGGGGCAGGAACAAGCTTAGTGTATTTGAGGAAGAGAAGAGCCAGGATAGAACATCGTGAATGATGGGAAGCGGGGGAGGAGATAAAATCTGAGAGGCGGTCGTGGTCTGAGCCACAGCGTATTGCACTGGGCTTGGCTAAAGATTAAATCACGGTGCCAAGTCTACTGCCAGAGTAGCAGAGCCTCCACAGAGCAGGAATCACAGCATCTTTGTGAGGATAACTGTGAAGGCCAGGTGCTCACATGCAATGTGGCTGGGATGGGGTCACTGGAAAACTCCACTGGGACCTGCGGTTCTAGTCTAAAATCCAACAGGAAACATCCATCCCAGGGTTCTGTTGAAGCCCAACAACACTGAGGGGCCTTGTCTGCAACTCCCCTGGGGGCACTGCACTCCTGGGGGAGTCCCACAGGTCAGAGGCAGTAGAGAAGGAAGCCTAGGTTTTAAGAGATTTTGTGAAAGGCTGGACTCTGAGCTTCACCTGCTTCCTGGGGCCCTTTCTCTTGCTTTCAGGGGCTTCACTGGGACTCTTCACCTCCTTCCCCCATCAGGCTTGTTCTCAGAGCCAGAGATGATACAGTCGTTCACCGTGGGGTATAAATGGCACTGTGCCCTCTCCTGTGTTTTATCAAGAGTCAAAGTCCTGATCCAGAGGAATGCATCTGAAATTGTGTAATTTCAGTCGTCAGCACTCCAAGGTTGGGGTGGGAGGGAGTGCTTGCAGAGTCAACAGGTTGATGGCAAGGCCCTGCCAGGAGCTTGGGCTCCTGACTCCAGGGTGGGTGCTGTGCTCCTTCCACCATGTTGCCTTGTTCCGGTAAAACATTGATTCCCACCCAAAACAGGCATTTGACTCTCTCTTGGGAATTCACGGGAAATTGTAGAGAGTGCCCAGCTCTGTGCTAACTGCCAAGGTACAATTCCAGCAGAGGTAGTTGAGGAGGTGGAGTAGCCCTGGATAGACTGAGGGTCTAAGGACCGGGATATCAGTTGAGGATGTTCTCACAGAAAAGAAAAATCCAGCCCCTTCCAGAAAATTCTGCCTGGCTCAGCAAATTGTCCTGTCACCTCATTGGCACTGCTTCTGCATTTTTTTCCCATTTCAGACTTGAAAGAACATGTGGGCAATCTCCACGCATTGGTTTTATCTTCCTTCAGGATGATCTAACCTTCAGGAAAGGCCAAGAAGCCCTATTCTTATCCTTTGCCTCCTTAATCTGCTTCCAGGAATTTATTCCAAGGGCGTACTTACAAAGATTGATTTAAAATCTTGCTTTGGACTTCCCTGGTGGCGCAGTGGTTAAGAATCCGCCTGCCAATGCAGGGGACACAGGTTCGAGCCCTGGTCTGAGAAGATCCCACATGCTGCGGAGCAAGTAAGCCTGTGCGCCACAACTACTGAGCCTGTGCTCTAAGAGAGCCCATGAGCCACAACTACTGAATCCCGTGCACCTAGAGCCTGTGCTCCACAACAAGAGAAGCCACCACAGTGAGAAGCCTGCGCACCACAACGAAGAGTAGCCCCCGCTCGCCGCAACTAGAGAAAGCCCGCACGCAGCAAAGACCAAACACAGCCAAAAATAAATAAATAATTTAAAAAATCTTGTTTTAATAAAGGTTGATAGTGTATATATAATAGCAGAAAGTTAGAACTACCCAGGCACCAAATGACAGGCAGATGAACAAACTCTGGCCCATTCACTTGAAGGAATACTATGAGAAGCTTAAAAATGATAAAGATAAATCTAGTCGAGACATGGAAAAATATATGTGAAGGAATGTCCAACGAAAATATTAGAAACCCAAACTGTACAAGTCTATCTTCCTTTTGTTTCTTTTTTTTAAACCTCCTCACTGTGCCCTTGAAAGGCCCTTGAAAGGCTACCTGTCTACTGTTCTAGTTTCCTCTTGTTAATGGCTGAATTCAGGGAGACATTGCCCAGTGTGAACTGGGCCCCACGACTAGGGTTTTCTTCAAGGATGAAGAAAAACAGCCAGTACCAATTCCAATTTACTTTTTACCATCTCTAAGACTTGTCCTTTAATAAACAGTTAGCTCTCAGAATCTACAAGTTTCCCATCCTCGGATACAGAGAGCTGACTGGAGGTCTATAGATGAAAACCTGAAGAGCTCAAGAAAGATTTAAATAAAACTGAAATAAAGCCCATCTTCTTTTTCATGAGTATTTGTGTGCTTAGATAAGGTAAATAAAATAATCCTTGTGAAAGTGCTTTCTAACTTGCGGAGCACAGGCTCCGGACGCACAGGCTCAGCGGCCATGGCTCACGGGCCCAGCCACTCCGCGGCATGTGGGATCTTCCCGGACCGGGGCACGAACCCGTGTCCCCTGCATGGGCAGGCGGACTCTCAACCACTGTGCCACCAGGGAAGCCCAATGCTTTCCTTTTAAATGTTATTCAATATAAAATTATTATTCCCTTTCTTCAAAGAGTAAAACATCACTTTAATAACTGCTAATTGCTCAATTCTGCATTAGGTGGTTGGGATAGAAAAATGATCGTTTGCTACCCAAGATTCAGAAGAGTGGGGATGGAGTCTTGACCAGGCCTCCCCTTCCCAGGTTACTCTGCGAGTTGGGTTACAGAGAAGAAATAGCGCACGCTCACACCCAAAGGATGGGAGGTCGCTTTCTCCGTCACACTTGTGCTGGACCTGGGGAAACTGCCCATCTGGCCCAAGCGGCCTGTCCTCCTAGAAAACTGCCTTGCTCCCTCAAGGAATAACCTTAACTGTATCAGTTAGGATTCTTAGCTGCAAACAACAAAAATCTACCCAGGATAGTTTAATGATAACAACTATTATTATTGTTATTTTCATCATTAGTGTCACAGCTGTTATATGCGGACACTTGCTAGGCCTGGTGGTAAGGGTTTTCAGTGCATTATTTCTTTTTATCTATAACTTTGAAAAAAAGGCAATTCCTCTCCGGTAAAAATGAAGTAATCGAGCTTTGGAAAAGTTGAGAAACTTGCCCCAAGGCCAGAGATTTAGTAAGTGGTGGAGATGGTTTTCAAAGCTAGAACAGACTACAGAGCTGGAGGTCTGCATTGCCAGGTCCTGCTCTCTCAACAACAAAGCTCCTTCTGGGCTTCAGCAAGAATCCACCAAAGTGGTGATGGGGCCTCCATCCTCTGGGGGCCTCTCCTGGCCTTCATACTTCAGGGCAATTTCCAGAGGGCTGGCTAGAGGTGGCTGTTGACATTCCCACCAGCAGAACCATGGAACCAGCTTTCCCAGCAGCCACATGAACTGGCAAGAAGCAGAAATGCTCTCATGGCCTCAGGAAACATCTGCAAGTCGTCAAGGAGGCAAGACCTGCTCCTTTATCCCCTTTCCAGAGGAGATAGCGGGCCTGTCCCATCTGTAGAGATTGGACAAACTTACTGCTTTTACTTTCCAGGCCGGGTTTCTGCAAATGGAACAATTCACTCCTACTACACTTTTAGGACTGGGCACTTGGAAGCAGACCCTGTACTGGGCAGTGGGGTCGCAGTTCTGAAATCAGAGTCACCAAATGCCTTCTAGGGCTCACAGGCAATGACGGAGACAGTGACAAGTAGCATTTGCAATTCAAGGTGATTGTTGCAGGAGAGGGGATGTGGGGAAAGGGGAAAAGTATGAACTTTGGAGTCAGAAAGACCCGTTTCCTCACATCCTGGTAGTGTGACTTCAGGCAAATTTCCTAACCTCACTTAGGTTGTTTCTTCCTCTGAAAGAAATGTAAATAATTATATTTTTATTGCATAATTCCCATAAGAATGAAAAGGACAAAGTACATCAATACTTAAAACTGCCTAGCACATAGTGGGGTCTCACTGAATGATAATTACTAGTATTAATATTACTAGCATTATTGTAAAGGCTCTAGGAGGGGCAACTATAAATGGTGTTTTTAAGGAGACAACAACAGAAGAGACTTATAAGCTGGGTTTTGACAAGTAAGTAGGAGTCTGTTGAGTGGCTGGTGGGCAGGAAGAGTTTTCTAGTTAGAACAACAGCAAGAGCAGCTTCGTGAAGGAGCATGGAATGTTCAGGCAGCTAAGAGGACCAGTCAGGAACTAGTGGAATATTCCCATCAAGAGATAAGGGCCTTGCCTCAGGCAAGATGACGCTCTGAAATCCCCTTTCTACTGTTCTCAAATAAAGGGCCCTCACTGACTTAGTGTAAATTCACAGACCAGCATTCTTACAATCTGTGCTACCTTGAGGGAAGCAGCCTCCACACCCCTGGCCGGCGGGTCTACAGAGAATAAATGAAGCGCAGAGCTTCCTCCAGGCATCCAAGCCTCCGGCTCACCTTCCCCGGAGTTATACAGGCTTGGGTTCTTTCCCGGTGGAGCCGCTCTCCTTGCTGTATAACCCTGGCAAGCCCCTCGTCTCTCTACCCTCTCAGTTGTGTTATCTGAAACGATGGGAATAATGACACAGTACGTAGAAGTCCTTACACACCATCTCAGCTCCCAGCACACAGCAAGTACCCTGCTTCCAAGAGCAAGGGGCTGCTCTGGCAGCTGAACCTATGGCAGAATTGGGGCAGGACCGACATAGTCCTGGGGAAGCCTCACAATATCAACCGCTACAGATAGAAAAAAAGACTTCCACCAAAATGGTATACTTTAGATATTGCTCTGCAACTTTGCTTTTTTCAATGAATAAGAGATCATATCAATAGACATCTTCCTCATTCTTTTTTTAGCTGAGATAGAATTCACAACCCATAAAGTTCACTTATTTTTTATTTTATTTATTTATTTACTTACTTACTTATTTATGGCTGTGTTGGGTCTTCGTTGCTGCGCATGGGCTTTCTCTAGTTGCAGCGAGCAGGGGCTACTCTTTGTTGTGGTGCACTGGCTTCTCATTGTGGTGGCTTCTCCTGTTGCGGAGCACGGGTTCTAGGCATGTGGGCTTCAGTAGTTGTGGCACGCGGGCTCAGTAGTTGTGGCGCATGGGCTTAGTTGCTCCGCGGCATGTGGGATCTTCCCAGACCAGGGATCGAACCTGTGCCCCTTGCGTCGGCAGGAGGATCGGCCACTGCGCCACCAGGGAAGTCCCAAGTTCACTAGTTTAAAGTGTAAATTCAGGGGGTTTTAGTATATTCACAAGGATATGGAACCATTACTACTATATAATTCCAGAACAATTTCATCATCCCCCAAAGAAACCCCGTACCCATTAGCAATCATTCCCCATTCTTCCCTCCTACCGACCTCCAGTGACTACTTAGCTTGTTTTCTGTCTCTATGGATTTGCCTGTTCTGGAGATTTCATATAAATGGAATCATCTGAGGCCTTCTGCGTCTGACTTTCTTCACTTAGCGTAATGTTTTCACGGTTCATCCATGCTGTAGCATGTATCAGAACTTCGTTCCTTTCTATGGTTGAATGAGATCCCACAGTATGGGTATTTACCACATTTTGTCTATCTATTCATTATTTGATGGACATTTGGATTGTTTTTACTTTTGGGCTATTCTGAGTAATCCCCATTCTTTTTTTTTTTTTTTTTTTTTTTGCAGTACGCGGGCCTCTCACTGTTGTGGCCTCTCCCGTTGTGGAGCACAGGGCCTCTCACTGTTGTGGCCTCTCCCGTTGTGGAGCACAGGCTCCGGACGCGCAGGCTCAGCGGCCATGGCTCACGGGCCCAGCTGCTCCGCGGCATGTGGGATCTTCCCGGACCGGGGCACGAACCCGTGTCCCCTGCATCGGCAGGCGGACTCTCAACCACTGCGCCACCAGGGAAGCCCCCCATTCTTTTTAATGCATAGTGTTCTATTGATTGGATGTAACATAATTTATTTAAGCACTTCCTACTTAAGAACAGTTCTGGTCTTTCCCATCTGGGGCCGGTGCAAAATGCTAATGCAAAAAATGTTGCCACAACATCCTTCTGGTCTTCCATAACAGGTAGTCAAAACTTACCCCATTTCCTAAGGAAATTATTCAACTGAAGCAAAAAGTTAAGTTGACAAAGATATTAATCGAAGCAATTTTTGCAGTAACACAAATGGAACTACTTAAAGAGTCCACAATAAGGAGCTCTTTCGATAAATTCTATTATTTGATGAAATAATGTACAGTCAGTAAAAATGAGAATTATGAAGGCAATGGAGCAACAAGTGAATTGCTAATGATGATCTTAAATTTAAAAGAAAATACAACAGAATGCAAAATGGTATCCCTTGCCCACGCTGGTTCTCACAATAGCAAGACATGGGGCTGGGAAGCACACCCATGCCCTCTGTCCTCAAGTGTCCCGTCTCTGCCACATCACCATGACACACAGAAGCTGGGCTTCCTCTCTAAGGAGCAGACTGGGGATCACTGCCACCTTGCACTGCTGAGGGTGACTTGAGAGGATCACTCAGCAGTGGAGGGGCAGCAGTCACAGTGCCTTCCCTAAATTTAAGGTGCCAACTCCTTATGTTGGCAGAGGGTGGGTCATAGCTGGCTGTGTAACTGTGATGAACATCACGGATCAAGGTCATCTTGGGGCTGTGGAACCAGTCATTCGTGGAGGTAATGGGTGACCTGCTGTGATGGGTACCCTCTGAACTTCCCATGTGCTATGCTGGAGTCTCTTGCCAGCATTCAGCATCTGGGACAAAGGCTGCCTTCTTAGAGTCCTGCTTGATACTGTACTGTCCAGAGTAGTGACTGCAAATACATTCAACTGTAGCAGTTGTGAATGTATTCATGTGAATCTCTTTTTTTTTAATGTATGCTTTCTATTGTCATAATCATGTATAGTACAATCATTGCCATTAAAGTTACACAATGCAGCTACAGAACAGACTTGTGGTTGCCAAAGGGGAGGAGAGGTGGGGGAGGGATGGATTGGGAGTTTGGGATTAGCAGATGCAAACTATTATATATAGAATGGATAAACAACAAGGTCCTACTGTATAGCACAGGGAACTATATTCAATATCCTGTGATAAACCATAATGGAAAAGAATGTACCTATATGTATAACCGAATCACTGGGCAGAAATTAACACAACATTGTAAATCAACTATATTTGAATAAAATAAATTTAAAAAAAGAATATACAATGTAGCAAAACCAGTGATGAACACGCAGTCTTTAAAATATTAATGGGAAAAATTTAGCCCCAATGGAGGATGTTGGCTGTACGCTCGTAGTTGTGATTTTTGTGATTTTTTTGTGATGGGTTCTATCAATACACTTAGATTATATTGATTATCTATTATGTCTTAGGTTATAAGTTATAATAAATAGCAACAGATTACAGGTGTTATTTCTAAGCATTCTAAACTTAAAATATACTAAATATATAATTTTTGTGAAATCAAAGTTTATATGAAGGAATAGAAAAGACCAATATTTTATGGTATTCTGTAAAGTGCATAGTGACTTCCAATCAGCTCCATGCTCTGCTACTAGCCTCTACTCAGCTCCATGAACTGTGAAATGACCTCCAAAATCTCCCAAATCTTTGGCAGAGGTTTAAGGCTGTGTTTGTTAGGGTCACAGCTAAGCTGCTATAACAAAGAAATACTAAAATAGAGTGGCCCAAACGCGATGACATTAATTTCTCCTAAAAACAGGTCAGCCAGTCTGGGCTGGTGAGGTGACTTTGCTATGGACAGGTAGGAGGTTCCCTGTTGCTCTGCCATCCCCTAGGGGGTCATTATTTGCTTAATCAAAGATGGGTTGCTACTCCTGGGAAAGAGGAAGGAGCCAGCATCTAAAATAAGGAGCTTAAGTTAGAGGTGACTCAGAAAATGTATCCATTACTTCCTTTTATATCCTACTAGTCCGAACTTAATCATGGCCACATCCAGCTGCAAGGCTCAGAAATGGACTCTCTACTCTGCCCAAGAAGAGGGAGAGGAAGGATTTGGGAGAACAACTACGGATCGGCAGAAGAGATTTTTTTTTTTTAATTAAAAAAATGTGTAACAATAGAATTATATCACTTCACACAACTGCTGACATTTCTCTATGGTTCCTTCCACACTTGATATGTACATATCTTTTTACAAAGTTGTAAAAATACAGTCTATGCAATTTACGTTCTGCTAGAGTAAAACGACATGATTAAAATAAATGATATACTATTTTTCATCTGTGATATTGGCAAAGATTTTTTTAAAACACAGTAGCCAACGATGGGGAAACGATAGAGAAATAGCCACTCTCAAATATTACTAATGAGGATGTAAATTTGTGCAACTTTTCCGGAGGGCAATTTGATGATACATCACAAAGGCTTTACAAACCTAAGGGGGAAAATTCAGAGATGTGTATACAGATTTGTATAAAAGGCTAGCCACCAAAGCCTTATTTATAGTGCTAAAAAACTGAACCAATATAAATAATCAACAGCAGGAAATTGTTTAAATGAATTATGACCCATACATCCGTACGATAGACTACCACACAGCCATTAGAATCATGATTTTGGTAAGTCAGAAAGACAAAGACAAATACCATATGATAACATTTAAATGTGGAATCTAAAATATGGCACAAATAAACCTATCTACAAGATAGAAACAGACCTACAGACGTAGAGAACAGACTTGTGGGTACCAAGAGGGAGGGGGAGTGAGGGAGGGATGGACTGGGAGTTTGGGGTTAGTAGATGCAAACTATTACATATAGAACGGATAAACAAGGTCATACTGTATAGCACAGGGAACTATATTCAATATCCTGGGATAAACCATAAAGGTAAAGAATATATATATGTGTATTACTGAGTCACTTTGCTATACAGCAGAAATTAACACAACACTGTAAATCAACTACGCTTCCATAAAAAAAAAATTAAAAAAAGAAACTTTGAGATACCTAAAAAAAAAAGAATCATTCTTTTGTAGAACATTAATGATATGAAAATTATGATAATATATTAACTGAGAGAAACACATTGCAAAAGAGCATATGTGATCTGTGTTGATGAAAATAATCAATAAACAATCTACAATAGGAATAGAAAAGAGTTTTATTTGAGCCAAAGTGAGCACTATAGACAGAAGACAGCCTCTCAGATTACTCTGAGGAACTGCTCTGGAGAACCATGGTTTTCAGCACAGCTTTATGTCTTGTCAGAACAAGGAACATCAAACACGTCAGGGGGACTTCCCTGGTGCTCCAGTGGTTAAGAATCCGCCTGCCAATGCAGGGGACACGGGTTCAATCCCTGGTTGGGGAACTAAGATCCCACATGCCGCAGGGCAACTAAGCCTGTGCGCTCTGGAGCCCACACGGCACAACTAGAGAGAAGCCCACATGTCACAACGAAGATCCCACGTGCCACAACTAAGACCCGAGGCAGCCAATAAATAAAAATTTTTTTGGTTTTTTTACAGGTTTATTTCTGGACCCTTTATTGTGTTCCATTGATCTGTACATCTATCCCTCTGTCAATACCACATTGTCTTGATTATGGTTGCTTTGTAGTAAATTTTAAAATAGGAAACTTTGAGTGCTTCAACTTTCTTTTTTTTTTTCCAAGACTGTTTTGGCTACTCTGGGTGCTTTGAGGTTCCATATTATTTTTAGGATCAGCTTGCTAATTTTACAGAGAAGCCAAATAAATGTTAAAACAAACAAACAAAAAAACCACGCCAGGGATATATTTCTTTCAAGGTTTCAAATAGCAGATCAGCGCATGCACAGCAAGTCAGGATGGCCTTGGCGCCCGGGAAGGGAGTCTTATTGTCGAAGGAGGACCGGCATTGGCGTCCCAGGAAAGAAGGCATTTAATCTTGATTTTTAACATGGACATTCTTTACTTCTGGTCGATGTGCCCTTTCCTTTAATAATTAAAGCAGATGTACAATGTACAAACAGGCTGTTTTAGTTAGCAGAAAATTCAAGTTAACTCATGTATAAGCCAGAATTACTTCCCCATCCCTCAAACTGTGAAAATTTCTTTTATCATCTAATTCCAAATTTTTTTCACTTAAAATTATCCAGAGTTATAAAAAGGGCTTGAAGAATATTCACCAAAATGTTAACAGTGGTTCTTGTGGGTGAGTGGTGTAAGCAGTGATTTTTACTTCCTTATTTCTTCTTTTTAGTACTTTTCAAATTTTTTGCAATGAATATATGTTACGTTTATAATAAAGGGGTTATTTAAAACGCTGAATCAGACGTACAGAATCCTAACACATTAGAGCAGGATGGCTTCTCGGCAATAACTCCCTCAAATTTCTAAAAACAATTTCACCTCTGACAACTTAGTCCGTGTTGAGGTGAATACAAAACAAAACGTGTATGGAGGACTCAAAATAACTTAAAACACACACGCACACACTCCCCAAACCTCCAATACAACCAGTGCTAATGGGAAAATATACACTGGGAAAACAAACATTGACATCGGCAGAGATAGGAGATGAGAACTTCATTCATTCATTAAAAAACTATTTGTGAGCACCTCCTATATGATGTTTTTGACACACTAGATCCTGATAATCAATGATGAACAGATATGGTTCTTGCTCTTCTTGTCTTACAGTATTTAAAGTCTGCTAATGGTTGCCGAATGTCTATTATACACTATACATTTTCACAGACATCTCTCTGTCATATTACACCAATAGTATTAATCCCCACTTATCAAGTTAGGGCCTAACTGTTATGCATGGTTACATAGGCACTATTTCTAATCTCACAGCAACCCTATGAAACAGCTATCATTAACCCCATTTTACAGATGAGAGAACTGAGAACCAGAGAAAAAAAGAGAATTGCTCAAGATTGCACAGATAATTAGTGGCAGAGCTGTTTTCCAATGCATGTCTCTCTGGCCTTAAGCCTAGGGTTCTGTAGCCTACCCAGAGCTTTTAGTAGCACCACTCATCCCAAAGCCTAAATAAAAGCTCAGGACTCAATAAATTTGGACCTAACCAGACTTACTGAATTTACTGAGATGGGACCCAGGAATCTTCTGCTCTTTTTTTTTTTTTAAACCAGTTGTCAGATTTATTTTGAAAGTGTTTGTCAGAATCTTCTGTTCTTAGTAAGATCTCTATAAACCCTCATACTCATTCTAAAGTTTAGGACCACTGCCTTAATCTCTTTATCTCCCTCAAAATCCATTCTGCAGAAATTATTTAAGTGAAATGGAAGGGTGGAACTTGTAAAACAAAACATAAGAAGAGGCCTTTGTGGAGACAGAAGTCTGTCTGGATCTGGTATGTGTACCTGTAAAACACATCAGTCGAGGTACTCCTAAAACTTTTGCCCATTGAGTCTACTTCTTCTAAATCACTTTCAAGTCAAGATTGTCAGTGTCTGTGATTTTCCACATAATATCTTCCCCTATGATATCAAGAGCAGTGGTTTTGCAGCATTTCTTTTAAAAGAAAATTAATGAAAGAATTAAACACCTATACTACTGATCTCTAAAGCCAGATTTGCAATTACATATGATGCTAACTTACTTTTTTGGTACTTTTTCTTTTTTTTTTTTTTAATTTTATTTATTTATTTTTGGCTGCTTTGGGTCTTCGTTGTTGCACGCCGGTCTTTCTCTAGTTGCAGTGAGCGGGGGCTACTCTTCATTGTGGTGTGCGGGCTTCTCACTGCAGTGGCTTCTCTTGTTGCGGAGCACGGGCTCTAGGCATGCGGCTTTAGTAGTTGTGGCACGTGGGCTGTAGAGCTCAGGCTCAGTAGTTGTGGCACACAGGCGTAGTTGCTCCGCGGCATGTGGGATCTTCCCGGACCAGGGCTCGAACCTGTGTCCCCTGCATTGGCAGGCGGATTCTTAACCACTGCACCACGAGGGAAGCCCGGTAATTTTTCTTATTGTGGTAAAGTGTATATAAAATAAAATTTGACATTTTAACCATCTTAGTTCAGTGGCATTAATCACATTTACAGTGTTGTGCAACCATTACCATTATCCAGTTCCAAAATTTTTCATCACCCTCAACAGAAACTCTGTATCTATTAAGCAATAACTTTTCATTCTCTCCTGCCCCAACCCTATGTATAACTGAATCACTTTGCTGTACACTTGAAACTAACACAACATTGTAAGTTAATGACAAGTGTTGAAAAGAGTGTGGGCATATGGAAACCCTCATTCATTGATGGTGGGAGAGTAGACGGGGGCAGCCATTCTGGTATAATCTGACAGTATTTAGTCATATGAGGCATTCACGCCTCCCCCCTGCCCCACTGGAGAGAAGCTAATGGGAAACCCAGGAAGGCAGCCTGGCCAGAGATCCAGCATCCAGGGAAAAGAGAAACTTGGGCCAGGGCTGTCCCCATGATCTGCAACAGTGCTCCACCCAAATGCATCCTGTTCCAGAAAGTCCTGGTTCCCCCAGGGGCACCTTTACCTCTTACCTGGACCACACCACCTTGTGATCTCATCCAGGTGCTGGAGGGAAACCTTGAGGCACACAAATGCCCAGGAAGGCATGAGTAAATCTCTGTGATGGGGAAGCCACGAGATGGATGGGAAAACCTCTGGTTTGTGGATCAACAGACCTATGTTTGCTACCAGCCCCTTGGTCTCGGGCAAATTTAGCTCTCTAAGCCTCAGCTCTCAAAGGTTAGTGGGGACAAAACATTAGATGACATCTGTAGAAGTGTGTGGCATAGACTGGATGCTCAATATTAATTCCGCTGACCACATTTTTGACACACCAGTGCTGAAAGTCTCTGGGGACACAGGGTCTCTTTTTTCTTGTTACCCTGAAGGATAGCTCTAAGCAGTTTTCCCTATGCTAAATCCAAATCTACCTTCCATAATGTTAAAAAATTTTTAAATATTCAAAATAAAATTAAATAGAGCTTGAAAAGAAAAACAGTTTTACACTCAGAATGAAATAATACACTTGGAATAAACCCGGCAGTTTCTGCCCTATTCTCTCCCATCCCTGAGTCCTGCTCTACAGAGCCACAGAGCTGACTGCCTCCTCGCCCCACATACTTAACTCCATATTTTTAAATAATGTGTGTTTATACAGCTATTCCTTTCTTAGGAATTTATCTCCTACGTGAGGATTTAGCACTGTTGAATGAACTGTCCTTTCAGCGTCCTCATCTGCTAAATTAGTCATCACTCCTCCATACACAACTGCTTTTAACTTCAAAAATATTTTCAGGAGCCTCCCATTTATCGATGCGCTCTCCTCAGCTCCCTTTGCCCTTGTGTGTTTTTTTGCGGTACGCGGGCCTCTCACTGCTGTGGCCTCTCCCGTTGCGGAGCACAGGCTCCGGACGCGCAGGCTCAGCGGCCATGGCTCACGGGCCCCGCCGCTCCGCGGCATGTGAGATCTTCCGGGACCGGGGCACGAAACCGTGTCCCCTGCATCGGCTGGCGGACTCTCCACCACTGCGCCACCAGGGAAGCGCCCCTGGTGTGTTTACATACTGTTTTTTATCCTTTACTATCATGTTGGGTCTATAGAAGGAGAGAAAATAAAGGCAAGATGAACTTGCCGTCTTTTTATACAGAAGCCCCATGAGAGAGCTTCTTCGAACAAAACTTTATTGAAAAAAAAAGAAGTCATTTTTACATCATTTTTGGTGAGTAGTTAATTCTTGGTCGTTAAGTCTGAAACTGTGGTTAAATATCTTTTGCCCTTGCTGAATATATATACATGAGTTGAGATTCTCCAATCTGGTTAACGTCAAAACTAAAATTTTGAATTGGATTACTGATGAAGAATTTATCTTCATCTTTAAAAAAACACAACTAATATTGAACTGAACATTCCTTTAATATTAACTGATCATAAACAATTCCTTCTCTTAAGGAACTGATTTTCAGGTATGCATTTTTGTCAATTGATTTGTAATCACTTGTAATTCATTGGAATTTAAAATTTGTAAGTTAAGCGATGAATAGCCCTATTTGATTCCTACTATATTTCTTTTGAGTAGCTTCTAACTTTGGCATTTGCCAAAATCAGAGCTCATTTAACTTTCTCTAGGCTAGACCTTTTCTTTTAAAATAAGGAATGGGGTGGAAATATCTGGACCCCAAGATAGCTAGAGACCAGTTGAAGAGTTTTCTATGGCTTTTTTTTTTTTTTGGCTGCACCTCCGTGGCATGTGGGATTTTAGTTCCCTGAACAGGGTTCAAACCCCTGCCCAGGCTAAACCACTGGATCGCCAGGGAAGTCCCAAGACTTCTGTTGCTTTTTATTCTCTACCCAAAAAAGTGTTTTACAAAAGTCAGATATTATCTCACTGGTTTCAACCCTCCCTTGGGAGAGGGCTTTGGTTTTTTTCTCCATACTAGAGCAGATCTAAACCTTTCATCAATTTGGAGGGGAAAGCCAGTTTTGTCAATCTTCTTCAAAATTGGGGGGAGGGGTCCTGGCCCCATTTATAACATCAGAGACAGGAACAGAGTTCCAGTCATGATTCCTTTATTTCATTTGCAGCAGATTAAATGGGCAGGTCGTTCTCTGCTATTTAGTAGCAACTTTAAACAGTAAGAAGGCACGATTTGGGGGTTAAATTTTCTCACAGAAACTTTGCAAACGCTACATGGTTCATTTGTGGCAATGATGTAAAAGGGATCTTTCTGAGAAAGGTCCATATGTATTTTAGTTTGAGAACAATCACAATTTATGCCCACCTTTTTCCTGAGACACAGGAAAAGATTTTAAATATATCCTGGGTATCAGGAAGCTTTCAGTGTATAAAGGGACATTTGACCGAGGGATTCTTAGAAATACGACTTGATGGCAAGTGATAAATAGCTTTCCTTTAAAATAAATTCATACAAGAAAAAGCAGTTGTTTCAAAGAAAAACATTAAGTGTGCAGAAATGATAAAAACTCCAGGGTGGTATTTGAATACCAGAAGGTCTTGAAAACATTGTTTAGTTCATTTCTTTTTTCCAGAAATAGTTATTGAGTAGCTTCTAGCTTTCAGGCAATCTTTTGGGCACAGAATACAGACGTGAGTGAAAAATTGTTTGAAAGCTCCAAAATATAGAGCTCATAGAATGTTATATCTGGACAGGCTCTGAATAGCCACCTAGCCCAAGTCTCCTCTTTTTACTGGCAGGGAAACTGAGGCTGAGAGAGCAGACATGACTTTCCCAGCTCACACATTTTGTTTGTGTGAAAGGAAAATGAAGGAAGCCTGCCAATTCCCCATCCAGCGCGTCACTGTGTCTTCATCCCTCTGAATCCCGGTTCTCTGGAGTCTGTTCCTGGGACTGGCATCTCCAAGACTTTTGTCCTGAAGGTTCTGCCCTGGCATCACCCATATTGGAGGCAGCACAGTTTACACCTGGGGGAAGTCATCCTCAGGAGAAGGACTGCTCTGTTCTAATCTCAGGTTCCACTCCCATGATCAACATTAGCCAATCAGTGCCAACTGCCAGAAAATACTGGCCTTGCTTCATTCTGAAGAAGCTACCCCAGTGTCTGTTGGAGGGAGGAATGAATTTTAACTACATTTATGGTGACCTAGTCTTCTCTTTTTTCTCTCATATGTGTCCAGGAAATCAGGATGCCTCTAGTATTTTTACTACAGATTTTGCTTCCAGTCATATAATTCATTTTGATTCTGTACATCATAGAGTTCTATATGATAAAGCCAAAAGAGAATTAAGGAAAAATAAAATTGTGGCTGCAGGGTCTTCCCTGGTGGTGCAGTGGTTAAGAATCCGCCTGCCAATGCAAGGAACACGGGTGTGAGCCCTGGTCCGGGAAGATCCCACATGCCGCGGAGCCACTAAGCCCGTGTGCCACAACTACTGGAGCCCGCGAGCCACAACTACTAAAGCCCACGTGCCTAAAGTCCGTGCTCTGCAACAGGAGAAGCCAGCGCAATGAGAAGCCCGTGTGCCACAACTACTGGAGCCCGCGAGCCACAACTACTGAAGCCCGTGTGCCTAAAGTCCGTGCTCTGCGACAGGAGAAGCCAGCGCAATGAGAAGCCCACGCACCGCAATGAAGAGTAGCCCCCGCTCGCCGCAACTAGAGAAAGCCCATGCGCAGCAACAGAGACCCAACGCAGCCAAAAATAAGTTAATTAATAAAATAAAATTAGTAAGTTAAAAAAAAAGAAATCTGTGACTGCAGAGGGGAGCTTGCCAGAGATAAAAGCACACCTCTCAGAGATCAAAGGACATTTATAATAGCCTCTGGTTTTGTTAATCCTTCTCAACCAAATCTCATCCATGTCATTGGAATCGATCACCATGGAGAAGTGCAAGAGCCGTATTGTTTGTTGCGCTGCCTGCCTGCCATCATAAGAGCAGAAATGGTGTTCCACAGTGATAGCAAACGGCTTTATTTTCTATACAGCTCGTGTGCTATGTGAGATTCCTGAGAATTCCTCCCTGTTGGCTCAAGGACGTATCAATTCACTGGGCCAAGATGACAAACAGCCACATACCAAGGTTTGAAATCAGAAACCCAGTTCCCGTGGATCCTGCAGAGTTCACTGTGTGCATTTCACCTCTTTGGGGGGGAAAATTATAAGAATATTCTACAATTTATACAAAGCATAGAGATGTGCAAACTTCTGGCTCTTCAAACCTGATAATTTACAAAACCAGCTGCAGCGAATTTCTGGGAAGCATCTTGCAATATTCCATCACTGTAGGGTCAGGAGAGGTAATTCACGGCCTGACATGTCTCCTTCCTGGCACTTCCTCTTGAAGAAAAGTGACTTTGCTTACTACAGCCAGAGGACAGCCCTCAGCAAGCACGTGTATGGAAATACGCACAGGAGCCCATCTGTACTGCTCATTGACATTGAAGAGATGGTGCTACAGATCAGGTGCCGGGAGTGGAAGGCTATGGTCGAGGAGCTCAGGCATTTACATCCGGATGGGGGGATTTTCCTGTTTAAAAACTTTGTCTTCCCCAGTACTGTTCAACATAAATCCCAGTTTTACAGGTCTTCATGGAAGCATCTCCTTGGGAGTGAATGTGCTGCAGTCTACTTATAAGGAGCATGACTGGTTTAAGTCATGGAAATCCAAGAAAATGTTGGTTAAGCCAAAGAAAGTTGTTCAAATTTTAGCACACACTGTCCTGGAGAGATGTGGTCCCTCCTTTGATGTGCCCCTAGATCCAGATGCTGGCTTTCCTTTGCCACTGCAGAAAGCCCCTCCTGAGGGACGAGACAATAGGGCAAAGTAGTAAGCCTGTAATTTAAAATGTGGGCTTTGTGCTAAGTAAATTATACTTGACAAAAAAAGTTCCTAGATTTCCTCTTAAAAGGAGAGAGAGGGCTTCCCTGGTGGCGCAGTGGTTGGGAGTCCGCCTGCCGATGCAGGGGACACGGGTTCGTGCCCCGGTCCGGGAAGATCCCGCATGCCGCGGAGCGGCTGAGCCCGTGAGCCATGGCCGCTGAGCCTGCGTGTCCGGAGCCTGTGCTCCGCAACGGGAGAGGCCACAGCAGTGAGAGGCCCGCATACCGCAAAAAAAAAAAAAAAAAAAAAAAAAAAAGGAGAGAGAACCCTGAGTTAACTTTTGACGGGAGGCCCGAAGTCAGGTCCAGATGCTCCAAGTCATCTAATACAGCTAAACCAGACTCTAGTGGGACTTCTCAAATACAATTACTATTGAGTGGAAAACTCCCTAGAAGAGCAGAGAAAGTCAGCAATTTGAGCAGTCACCTGACGGAAACATCCATTAGCTTTTGAATCTATGGGAAAGAGATGATCCTAGGTCTCAACAGGTTCTCTATAAATATTTGAAGGACATTCTCTTCCAAGGACATTTAATTAAAAGTACAGTATTTCAATTTTTCTTTCTTTTTGTCTTTAGAATAATGTTATTGGAAGCAGAAAAGAAAAACCTTGTATTTGAGAGCTAGATCATTAAATACTTCTCTAAAAAGTCTTTGACTTTGCTATATCAAAGCTCTTCTCAAAATCATGTCTATCCAAATGTTGTGGTGCTGAAGATGTTAGATGTCTGTAAGCAAGTAAGAGATGCCTACTTGAATGCTGATTGTAATTTTGAAAGAATGTTTTTTCTTTTATAAGGATTTCATGGCATTTCTTGAGGGAGGTGCTCCTGGCATTCCGGATGGAGCAGTTCTTTGTTGTGCTGGAACATGTCATGCATGTCAGGAAGTTTGGCGTCACTAGCCCTGAGGCACAGAACAGTCTAGTAACCTAGGTCCTGGGACAGCCACCCACAGATCCTACCACTGGACAAAGTCAGCAGTACCAAGTGCCTCTGATCCAGGCACTGTGGCCGGCATTTGGGACACAGACATGAAACAGAAAAGCACACCCATGGCCCTCAAGGAACTTACAGTCTAATGGGGAAGGCAGACATCAAACGACTCAGATCAGGGGCTCTGGCCCAGTAGGGCCCACTGAGCTCGGCCAGCCTAGAAGTCAGGAAGGCTGCCTTGTGAAGGACTGTGCCACTGACCCCCAGGATGGGTAGGCGGTAGCTCACAAGGCATCATCTGTTGTGTTTAGTTCTTATGTTGCTTATAGTTTAGTCTTCGCTTCTAAAATAATTTCTAATTCTTTTCTGAATTCTTCATTTTTGAGTTTTTCTAATTCTGATTTATGCAGTTCTTTCGTGTCTTAGGCCACTTGTTCAATGTATTTTCATTTTTTTTTTTTTTCATTTGTTTTTAAATACCTGACTGCTTTGAACTGTTTCTGACATCTCCGAGGTGTGCTTTCATTGCCTGTGGGGATATCATTCTGCTCCCTCTTATCCTTTTAATAAGTTTGGGTGGAAATTGGCCTTGATACTTTCCTATTGTTTATTTTTATGCAAAATTATTTTTCCTGACTTTCTGGAATAAGGCTATATTCAGGAAAGATTTTCAACCTTCACAGAGCCCACTCTTGTTGTTTTTGTGTGGAGTGTAAAAATAAAGCAGCTTGATTTCTGGGATTTCCTGCCTCTGTCCTTATCCTTTCTTGGGTCTGGTCCATCTCATTCTTTCCTTGTCCTCAAACTCTGGTAGTGTCTTACATGTTCCTCTATCAGCTACAAAGACCACCCCCGCTTGCCCCCCGCGCCCCACGAGTAATACAGCCTCTCTCTCTCTGCGTGTCTGTTTCTCTTCTCTCATCTCAGTCCTGCTCAATTCTGATTTTAGCCTAGAAGACAGCAGGTCAGCCTCATGAGCTTATAAGGGCTACGCTGCTCCAATCCTTTCAGGTGTTCTAACCATAGGCACTTGCACTCACCCACTGTTGGGGAGGACAAACCCTCTCCCACCTTCAGCTGACATTTTCAGGCTGGTTGCCCAACTCTCCAGTGATCGCCGTTGCCCATTTTGGGTTCTGTTCTCAGGTTCATGATATACTTAGCCCCGTTCCTTCTTTCTTTTTTTCCTTCGCCTCTTACACAAATGCTGTTCCTGTGGCAGTTTTTGGTTTGCCCCTCTAGCTTGTATTTTGGGGCTCATGGAGTTACCCTGTTACCAATTTTGTTGTAAGTATTGTCTGTTTTTTTGGTCTTGCTATTTAGTTGTTATTTTTATGTGGGGATTCGAAAAGATTGAAGAACTATGCCGCTACCACCAACTACCTGCTCCTTTTGTGTTGAGTGTCAGGTGTTTATAATAATTTTGTCTTCAAATTCTGGTAGTGTCCTATATGTACTTACATTGATTGTAAAGACCCCTGTGATTAATACATTCCAGCCAACCACATGTATCCTGGAGCCCTCTAACAAAGGCTGGTAATTTACAGGATGTTTGCATCTAGACTCCTCATCTTAGCTTGGGAACTTGATGGAGGGTTACTTCCTCTGGGAAATCTTGGTTATCACCCCAAGAAGAACTTCTCCCTTCTTTGAGCTTCCTTCATTACACCTCTTGGGATTTTGTGTATACTATCCCAGAGAACCTGGAGCCCCTAGAAGCAGGGGCCATACACAATTATCCCTGTATCCCCAGGCCCTAGCACAATGCCTGGTACAAAGTAGGGACCTAACATTTCCTGATAGAAGGAATTTTAGCTAAATGATGCCTGCAGCTATATTACATACTCATACGAAAATTTTTTAAAATTATTCTTAAAAATAATTTATGCTCATCATAAAACACTTAGAAAATAGCCCCCCCCAGAAAAAAACATACAGAAAATATTCACCTATAATCTCATCCCCAAGAGAGAACCATTATTACCCTTCTGGTATATTTTATTTTGTTCCTGTGCACATTTAAATCATTTAATTTGAATCATGGTGTATGCCATTTAAAAAATTTTATAATAACTTAATTTTTTAAACATCTTTATTGGAGTATAATTGCTTTACAATGTTGTGTTAGTTTCTGCTGTATAACAAAGTGAATCAGCTATATGTATACATATACCCCCATATCCCCTCCCTCTTGCGTCTCCCTCCCACCCTCCCTATCCCACCCCTCTAGGTGGTCACAAAGCACCGAGCTGATCTCCCTGTGCTATGCGGCTGCTTCCCACTAGCTACCTATTCTACATTTGGTAGTGTATATACGTCCATGCCACTCTCTCACTTGTCCCAGCTTACCCTTCCCCCTCCTTGTGTCCTCAAGTCCATTCTCTACGTCTGCGTCTTTATTCCTGTCCTGCCCCTAGGTTCGTCAGAACCATTTTTTTTTTAGATTCCATATATATGTGTTAGCATATGGTATTTGTTTTTCTCTTTCCTACTTCACTCTGTATGACAGACTCTAGGTCCATCCACCTCACTACAAATAACTCAATTTCGTTTCCTTTTACGGCTGAGTAATATTCCGTCGTATATATGTGCCACATCTTCTTTATCCATTCATCTGTCGATGGACACTTAGGTTTCTTCCATGTCCTGGCTATTGTAAATAGCGCTGCAATGGTACATGACTCTTTTTGAATTATGGTTTTCTTAGGGTGTGTATGCCTTTTTTTTTTTTTTTTTTTGCAGTACGCGGGCCTCTCACTGTTGTGGCCTCTCCCATTGTGGAGCACAGGCTCCGGACACGCAGGCTCAGCGGCCATGGCTCACGGGCCCAGCCGCTCCGCGGCATGTGGGATCTTCCCGGACCAGGGCACGAACCCGTGTTCCCTGCATCGGCAGGCGGACTCTCAACCGCTGCGCCACCAGGGAAGCCCTGTATGCCATTTTTAATCCTGTTTTTTTCACCTTGTTTTTGCACTTCCCCCACAAATTATTCTTCATAGCATTATTTGACAGCTGTGTATTATTCCAGCGTATGATAAGAGAAATTTTAATACAAAATTAAAGGTATTTATTTATAAAACAATAGGGAAGAGTTTATGTAGTCTGCCTACTGATGTCTTGACATGAAACGCGCTATAATAACTGAAAATAAAGTAGAAGCCAACTCCAGTTTTAGAACACATTCAGAGTGGCTGTAATTTTAAGTGCAAGAAAGTTCTTAGTATAATTAATGCATTCTACAGCAACCGACTTCTGCTCAACTCATTGCCAGATGCTATTCCCAAGGATTCCACTAGATGGCAGAACAGGCTAGGTAAGAGCCACGGTTCTCAACCTTTGTGGGCGCAGGAACCACCTGCCTAACTTCAGCCTCAGAGTTTCTGATTCATTAGGTCTGGGGTCTGGCCCAATAATTTTCATTTCTACCAAGTTCCCAGGTGATATGAATGTGCTGGAAGGATATCACACACATCGGGAACATTGGATTATAGGAATCAATGCAGACCAAGCCAAAGCCCATTCACCCACACGTCCATCCAGCCCCTCCTTCCGAGTTTATATTAAGCCAGTTCTCGGCAATATGGGCACAGAGAAGAGTAAGACACAGTTCCTGTTCGCAAGACATAGTCTTGTGGGGTAGAAAAAAAGAAATTAAGAAAACAGTGCTTAGTGTAGTCCACTTAAGCTGACACATAGCCTTCCTAAGCATTTTTTGTTTTTCTGATTCCCTCTCAAAGAGTTCAAGCAGGAATTCCCCTGTCGGTCCACTGATTAGGATTCAGCACTTTCACTGCTGTGGCCTGGGTTCTATCCCTGGTCAGGGAACTAAGATTCTGCAAGCCCCGCGGTACAGCCAGAAAAAAAAAAAAAAAAAAGAGATCAAGCTTTATGGCCTTAAAGCTTGAATGATCAACAAGCTCAGTCTGCTGAACTAACAACCTCAGGAATGTTTGCTCTCCTGCAAAACCTCACAGATGGAAAATCTCCTCACCGAACTCACAGAGGCCCGAAATATAAAAGCACACCTGACAGCACCCTCTGCATTAATGAGTAAAAATAAAACACTAGGATGACTGTGTTCTTGGAATCTGTACTTGGTTGCCTTCTGAATTAGTTCCTCAATTTAAATTTCAACACATTAGTTTTGGAGAAAAACCTTTTGATTCATGAGTGCCCACATTTTCCTTTAAATATTATTAATCACCTGTGGTATATCTTCATTAGGAAAAGTTTAAATTAAGACAGCTCTGTATATCCAGTACTGTTGACTGGCTCTCTTCTGAAGTTCTAGACCTACTCTGACAGGCAATGCAGTTTATGACATATCATGTTAATTACTGGGATGTAAACAGCGATTGTTGATAGGTTTACTTAACACGAATCCTTTACTTAACACGAATCCTGGAATGAAAGAAAACTTCAATGCGTGCCTTGGGTTGAATTCTTACTTTCAAGTGATGCCTAGATTAGTGAAATTTTATTTGTGACTATAATTCATCTCAATGTTTCCCAAGTTTTTGAAAATGTAATAAAAATAAATGGGTAAAAGAAGAAGAGTTCAGAAGAAATACAAATAAGCACACATAAAAATATGTCTTCACATGTTAAAGAAATGACAATTAAAGCAACCTTGAGATACCTTCTTTGTACCTACTAAATTGGCCGTTTCAAATAACCACTCAACACTGATGATGTTGTGTTGAAACATGTACACTCAATCCAGTGAGGTGACAACATAAATCCCTTTAACCCATTTGGAAAGCCACACGGTAAATATGAAGCAAAAGCCATAAAGCGTTCCTTCCTGGAAACAGAGGAGGTTTCTGGGGACCCAGAAATGTTCTTTCTTGATTTGGACAGTGGTTAGACAGGCGTTCACTCTATAACTACTCAATAAACTGTGTGTTTTATGGTCTCTTCCATGTCTATAACAAAAAAATGTTAAGAAAAAAATTTCCTTTGCTTTTACCGTTAAGTCATCTACTGGGAACTTGTTCTAAGGAAATCATGCGCGAAGAAGTTCTCTGTAGCATTACCTAAAAAGCAAAACTAGAAACTACCTAATTATTCACCAAAACAGGAATGGTTTAGCAAATTATATGTAATAAAGGAATATTACAAAGTATTATGGTAACTGCAAAGACAGAGCACAATTCTGACAATACAAAACAATGATTTGTAATTACATACATCTATATATATATATATATATGCATAAGGATTAGAAGAGAATATTAAAAATTGTTATGATAAAGGAGTCTGGGTAATTTTCTCCAGAAATTTGTGTTATTGTTAGATGATCTTTGCCACAAAGAGAACAGAACATGTGGTTAAAATGCAAAGGACAGGGGCTTCCCTGGTGGCGCAGTGGTTGAGAGTCTGCCTGCCGATGCAGGGGACGCGGGTTCGTGCCCCGGTCCGGGAGGATCCCGCGTGTCGCGGGGCGGCTGGGCCCGTGAGCCATGGCCGCTGAGCTCCGCAACGGCAGAGGCCACAGCAGTGAGAGGCCCGCGTACCGCAAAAAAAAAAAAAAAAAAAATGCAAAGGACAGGAACATCCCACTGGCAAGGACTACCCTTGTCTAATCACAGAGTGATCGTCAAACATTGTTCAAGTGTACTCAGAACACTTTAGATGTTTATAGAACACTGCAGAACAATGCACCCCTATGTTCACAGCAGTACTATTCACAATAGCCAAGACATGGAGACAACCTAAATGTCCAAGAATGGATGGATAAAGATGTCGTAGACACATACAATGGAATACACTAAGTCCCCTACATACAAACCTTCAAGTTGCAAACTTTCAAAGATGTGAATGTGCGTGCATCCTCTGCAAGTGGTTGTGCTTTTGTGTTCTTTACTGTACAGTCCTGAATAGAGTACAGTAGTACAGTATCTTTATTTCAAGCCCAGATGTCTGGAAGCAAGAGGGTAGATAGAATTGAATCCAGCAAGGAACCAGAACCTGTGCCATCAACGTCAGGCGTGAGTGAAATTGCAGCTTGCCCTCCGTCTCCTGTTGCTGACGATCCTTCAGCTCTACCATCTCCCACCCCCTCTCCCTCCTCCAGTCAGTAACTCTCCTTGCCTGTTCACTCGATGCCAGCCCCCGGATGCCAGCTGTTGTATGGTACTACTGTACTTTTCAAGGTACTGTAAGATTAAAACTGTTTTATTTATTGTTTTTGTTTGTTTTTTATGTATTATTTTTGTGAAAAGTATTATAAACCTATTACAGTACAGTACTATATAGCCAATTGTGTTAGTTGGGTACCTAGGCGAACTATGTTGGACTTACGAACAAACGGGACTTAAGAACGCGCTCTCAGAATGGAACTTGTTCGTGTGCAAGGGACTTAACTATACTACGCAGCCATAAAATAATAATGAAGTAAATGCCATTTGCAGCAACATGGATGGACCTAGAGATCATCATACTAAACGAAGACACAGAAAGACAAATACCGCTTGACATATATACACCAATATGTATAAAATAGATAATAAGAACCTGTGTATAAAAAAATAAAATTCAAAAAGACAAATACCATATGATATCACTTGTATGTGGAATCTAAAATACAACACAAATGAACTTACCTACGAAACAGAAACAGACTCACAAAGAGAACAGACTTGTGGCTGCCAAGGGGTAGTGGGGTGGGGGAGGGATGGATTGGGAGTTTGGGATTAGTAGATGCAAACTATTATATATAGAATGGATAAACAACGAGGTCCTACTGTATAGCACAGGGAACTATAGTCAATATCCTGTGATAAACCATAATGGAAAAGAATAAGGAAAAGAATTTACATATAACTGAATCCCTTTGCTGTACAGCAGAAATTAACACAACACTGTAAATCAACTGTACTTAAAAAAAAATACGGCAGAGTAGGGAAGTCTAAGAGAGGGAGAGCTGTGTGTAATTGGTCTTTCATTTTGCTTCAAGGCTCTGACATTCTCAAAAGTTATTTTTCCTCCATAACATGTAGCCCCTAATTCATGGAATTTATTAAAATATCAAGAATTTATCGAGCATCTTGTAAGAACTCAATCTTAAATGTTACTGGAGAGACAAAGCATTCACCTAAATTTTGAAAAATGTATGGCTTAAGGGTAAAAGTTAATGGTTTGCCAACTGCAAAAGGTACTACATGATGAATTGCCAAATGAATTGTACACCTACCTACCCTGGAACAAAACACTGAGTCAGGCCCAGTGCGGGGGAGGTCGTCACCAGAGGCTTTAAAGATGGTGGGAGGTTAATGGGATCCTACAGGCTGGCCCAAAGACAGCTTGGAAAGAGCACAGAGGGCTTCCCCACGAGGACGTGGGAAGACCCAAGGTGCAAAGGCAGGAAACGAAAGAGCAAGAGTCCTTTGAAGAGATGAGCTGGGACTCAATTACACTGATAGAGCTAGACACCCTCTGCTGATAACAGGGAGTCATTAAGGTTGTTGAACAGAGATACGTGCTCAAAAGAGTGGTTGGGGAGAGGCCCTGGAAGCAGAGTCCATGGTGGCTCAAGAGGTACACGTGAGTGAAGGCAGATGGCAGCGGGCCAGGTCTGGATTGAAGAGACTGAAGTAGAGAAAATGGGAAGGGAAACAAGGAAAGGCAGGAAAAATCCAGGTCTGCAGAGGCTAAACATCAGGGCCCCAGCCTCATCCTCACTACTTACTACTCCTCTAAGCAATGAGCCACTCTTTCAAGCCTCAACTCCTTTTATTTTAAAAATAAATTTATCTACCTATTTATTTATATTTTTGGCTGCACTGGGTCTTCGTTGCTACGCGCGGGCTTTCTCTAGTTGTGGTGCGTGGGCTTCTCACTGCGGTGGCTTCTCTTGTCATGGAGCACGGGCTCTAGTTGCCCAGGCTTCAGTAGTTGTGGCTCGCGGGCTTAGTTGCTCCGCGCAAGCCTCAACTTCTCACCTGTAAAACAGGAAGGACAATCTGCCCTGTCATGGTGCTGCTGGGGATCAAAAGTACAGGACCATGTTTGATGACAAGGAGTCCTACAAGTTTAAATTAAGAAGAAAGAATGAACCAACTTGGGGATGTGCTCAACAGAGGAGGGCAAAAGAGAGGAAGCTGATCCCAAGGTCTCTACCCTGCATAAACGTACTTTCCCTCCATCTGCATCTATTCATGAGGGTCATCAAAATCCTTCCTTGCATTTTACTTTCAAATTTATTGTTTTCCCTCTTGGATCTCATTCAGAAATTGTTACATTGTTAGACTTACATTCTAGAACATGCAGAAACAGCAGAAGAACAGAGTCACTTTAGATCACTCGAGGGGCAGTTCATTTCTAAAGATGCATTCTAAAACACTCGCTTTTTTTTTTTTTTTTTTTTTTTAAACATGTTTATTGGGGTATAATTGCTTTACAATGGTAAAACACTCGCTTTTGAAAAGTTTCCTTGGAATTAGTTGGGAGAAAAAAGCAAGAAAATAGTCTTAACTACAGAATGTAATTTTTAAGGAAATGCAGCTTTATTTCTTTCAAGTACAAACAATAACTTGGGCTTGGCTAACCAAATGTTGCCTAATCAAGGGAACCTGCTTTAATATGTAGATATAAATGATTTACAGTTAGCACAATCACTCACAGGTAGAAGAATGTTTCTATGATGCATGAAAATAACTCCTCATCTTATAGAGACATCTCGTTCCACAATCACTCCACTATTTGCTTAAGCAATCCCTTCTCCCCTGCCCACCCACCCCACAGACAGTTCAAATATAAACTTCACTTCATTCCCCCTAGATCACAACATACATCAAATAAGTGAAACATAAGTTCCATGTTGCCACAGATGTTGGATTGGTGAGGCCAGCCTTTTTCAACCTGAGCATTCTCATCAAGAGTACTAAGTCTAAATGAGTGAAATATGTTCATGATGTGAGTATATGGACACCAAACAATTGTGAGCTTTTATCATCTGAATTCATAATTTGCCAGGTTTAAATATAGAAAAACACATTTTTATTTGAGCATATTCATGAAGAGTAGAAGTAGCTGGATTCTTTAAGCTGCAATAATTAAGTATGTTTACTGGTCAAGACTGTAGTACTAGCTTTAAGCAACTATAGCACTCTGGGGGAGACCGGAAACGCATTGAAACAACTTGACAGCAAAACACCTTTTTGCACTGAGCATGTTCATTCAGCCTGATCAGGCTGAAGGGAGTGATACAGACTATCCAGTAATCCACGTGAGGATTTATCCTGAAAGAAATTCACTTTCCTAGAGTAAGTACAGGGAGCTACGGATCAGAACACTGCCAAAGATGGCTGGTAGGCATTTCTGTCAAGAATGCTAACCTGTTCTCTCCATCAGACATCCTATCTGGGGACTGCAGAATTCTCGAGTGTCTTGGTTGTCTTAAGTATCTTGGCAAGCACCAGCATAACCAGGTAGGAACGCTGTGTCAAGGGGACAGACCTAAGGTGCCTCTCCCCTATACTGACAACTCTATGGCCCTAAAGGCCAAGGGCACAGTGTGCCCTGGCCCAGGCTGCATCCTAGGGCAGCAATCTGACTACACACTTCCCTACAGAGGATGGCAAGTGGTTCAGACACCAAGGCCCAGTAGAGGCCCAGACAAGGAGGAGGCACGGAGAACTAGAAAAGGGACGATGGGAAGATTCACCTCTAGGCTCCCAAGAAGCCAGGGCAACAGTCACGGCTTCAAGGAGTTGGCTGGGTTTGGCCAAAGCAACGTGTAAAGCCAGGCTCTACTCTCCTTAGCTACTTCTGTTTGGTTGAAACGCCTCACCTAACAGAAACAAATTCTTCATGTCTAACGTAATACTGTTTCCAGAAGTATTTCTTTTCTCCCTAAGATTTACAAATGCAGAGCAGTAATCATTCTCCTGAGAGTGATTACATAACCCTCATTCACATTTTACTGAGCATTTTTAGTGGCCAGCACAGATTAACTTTAAACTATGAAAAATGAAGTACACAGCTTAAAATAGCAATATTCCCCATCTTCCATTTAAAAGCTATTCAAACACGTGTACTTCCTGTGGAACGTCTTCAAAGTCTAGCCCCTGTCCTGGAGGAAGTCTTTCTTCCTACTTCTCTGATACGTCTAACAGGTCAGGTTTGACAACACTTATTACTTCAAATAATGGGGCTGGCTGGAGGAAACTAGCTTCCTTTGGAATGGGAACAAAGTCTGCTAAAACCACACTCACTCAGCTCTCCTGGACCCCGTCCTCCCCTGGAGCCTGAAGTTGTTATGGTTCCCTACACAAACCGGAGAGGAAAGAAGCCCACCTTCTACCACAGCAGGGCCACTCAAGAAATCCAACATTCATAAAGAAAGATGGAGTCTATCTGCTTATGATTAAGAATTTTTCAGAAATGAGAATATTCACAAAAGAAGAGGCAAAGGCAAATCCCTTGCCTCTGAGCTAAGGAAGCAGAAGTCAGTGTGTAGGGCAGAGGGGCCCCTGACTCCATGAAGGGAGACTGAGTTATCCCCTACCCACTGTTCTGACTCCCCACCTTGCTTTATTTCTTTTTAAAGGATAAGTTAAGTTTCCCATTTGTATAAAAGCTGACAATACTATGAATAAAGCTAGCATCCATAAAGCAATTAAATAAAATGCTCAGGTGAAACAAAGACCTCTGTGAGGAGGATCAAAGTTAGGACCCTAAGCACTGCTGTCAAAATCAGCTGTACTACCTTGACGGTAACTTTGGTATTCACCTCTGAAAACTTAAATGGGACATGCCATACAGGTTTCAGGTTTGTCACTTTCAAAAAATTTTTCCCACAAAGGACTATAGTTATAATCGCTTGGTCTTTGAAGCTACTGGATATATCTGATGGTGAGGTGGGAATAGGGGTGGTCATTAGATTAGCAATCTCAGTTTTTTTGTTCTGGCTGGATGAAAAGGAGTTAAATTGTTTACCCTTATCATGGCCCAAAGCCTCCTGAGGTTCCTGCAAAATAGATTCCAGCTTCTAATCTGGTTCCACTTCTTGAAGGACCGAGCAGAGCTCACACACAGAACTCAATGTGAGATGGATTTGGGGGATGGAGAAAGATAATTGTTCTTTTACGTAATTCCCTCAGAGCCTCAACATGGATATTAACTAAACCCGTCCTTGAAACCAACCATGAAAATTCTCTGAAACCCTAACTTTGCAGCATTCAGAGGTCCACTGTCAGGCTCTAGGCTGATAGGATTCTGGGAGAGCTGTGTCCCCACTGTACTCCATCATTCTCAGCTCTGCCAGCAACCCTTTTCCTACCTGAAAAACAGACGTGCTTTGTATCAGAGTTAAGAAGATGAATGAATACCTCATATTCCCGGGCAAAGGCTCTCAACTCAGGTTCCCATTAAGTTCATCTTCAAACTAGTTTCCTGTCGGTCTGTGAATGAAACGCCCCCCTCACTCCCCTGTAACACAACGGGGAAGAGCTGAATTCTTCCTACTACTTGCTCCCTCGACTTTCTCCCTAATGTTTGTGACAGTTACGTTAAAACAGTTCCACTGCCGAATCACAGCATTATCTAATTTACAGGAATGAGAGGGTGGAGAATACAAACTGGCAGCCCGCAGACATGCTTTGTTTAGCCCACTACATCTTGAATGATCTTCAAGTCGCTGTCAACATTTTTAAAATTAGGGAATTACAAATAAAATTCTGGAGTTCTACCTCCTTCTGAAAAATCAGAAGGCCTGCCAAACACTGGACCTGTTTCTGCCTAACACTTAGGGCCCCATAACTGCCCTCCCAGATGAGCTTCCCTGGTGCAGCCCCACCCTACGCAGCACGCTGCACTCACTTATGTTTATCTGCGTGGCTCCCCTGGGCGTGTGGCTTTGCGAACCTTAATCGAGGGCAATTCCTTCATTTCCAACAGAAAGTTAACCTGCCTGAGGCTACACATCAAGTTAGAGGCAAAGGAGGACGAAAGTCAGGGTCAGGGATCTTTCTTTCTAATATGGCACACTGCCTCTCTAGAGGACCACAGCTGCTCTCAGCATTTCTTCTACCAATCACTTACATTTTTAAAGTGGAACATGTAACATTTTCTACATTCCCTCTTACCCATTCTTTTTTGTACGTTTGGATTTCCTTATATGTGACAACCTTCCATCAGTGATTTCATTTATATATTATCTCCAAACCTAAAGAAGCAATGAATCAGCAATCAGACAAAACTGAAATATCAACTTTTGCACACCTCAGCAGACACGGGACCAGAAGGAGTCTTAGAAACCAAGTGACAGCCTAACAACTAGCTATACAGACAGGGAAAATGGGGACCAGAGAAGTATATGCCTGGGGTGCAGGGTTCCTAGGTAACAGAGCCAGTCTTCAATCTGCCAGCTCAGTGCTCTTTCTACTGTACCATGTCACCTCTGTGCAGTGACCTAGGCTGTGGACCAAGGACCAGCTTGCTCCACCTAAAAACAAAAACTACATAACTTCCTCACATAGACATGGCCCACCTTCACTCTGTCAAGAACTAGGGTTTAGAATGTGTTACAAACCATCCATTTATAGAGCTGGATTTGCACTGGAAGACAACTTTTCTTTAGAACTGGTATTTGGTGGAGAGTATGAATGTCACAGAACCTGGTGGTCTTTATAACACGGGTTGTTAGAAAAGCTAAGCCCCATGAGAAAAGTTGCTGTAACAACATCATAGCACCTTTGCTTCAACTTCAAAAGGGAAAAAGGCAATGGTAAAAAGCTTTAATAATAGACTGAATGTGTTTTTATAGGCAACCAATTAGCAGATTAATGAGCCATTTAAATATCTTTACTTAAAACCAATATTCAAGAAAGATGAACCCCAAATGCAGCCTCTTATACTGACCAACATAACTAAGTACGAATGAAGTCAACGGTGCACCCCATCAGCATGCTGCGGTGTATGTCAACAAAATGAGCCCTCCCCGACCCCGAGCCCTGGTCCCCTGGCAAACAGAGATAATGATTGTGCACTGCGTGACGATACCATTAGGTGAGAACTTTGGTTCATGCAGTCGGCTGCCACAGAGGTTGCACTCAAAACCCACAGCCCCGGCGCCCGAAGTCAGTCATCAGCCGTGCTCCTTCCACAACACCAGGTGAATACTGTGGTCAGGCATGCTGGTGGCAAAGACCAAGCCCATGTCATTGTGCCCATCCAGTCCATTCAGCCAGGACGCTTCGCCTGCTAGGAAGCTGGAGCCTCTCTTGGATTTCCTATACTCTGGGAGAGGCCAGCGGCTAATCAGGCTCTCTGTCCGCAAGTCCATGATATACAGGTAGCGGTTGTCAAACAGCAGGGCAAAGATATCTCCAAAGCCAAGCAAGGCCAAGTTTGCTATCTCAGGAGTCTTGATGACCCTACAAGGATGAGAGTTAATAAACATGAACCAGAAGGCACCTGTGCTTCTGTTTATGCTACTGTAATCTTTTCTGGAGAAATTTAAAACCAATGCAAAATTCAAGCAGCAAATTTAGAGTTAAACAAAACATTTTTATAAAAAGGAAAATATGAGGACAAAGAGCTCACCCTCCTTTAGAAAAAAGGCCGGGGAGAAGAGCCCTTCATAATGATAAGGGAATATAACATAGGCATATAAGGAGATGAATATTTATAAAAGCACAAAATGCCCATCTAAGCTGGAAAGGATCTTACAGATTATCTCGTTTAATACTCTCACTTCTAAGATGTGAAAACTGAAGTACAGCCAGGGCAAATAATTTGGCTAAGGATTCACAACTAGTTAGTTACCAGTCAGAACGAAAGGGTAACACTCACTCTTACCACTAGGTAAAAACTACTATACAGTCATCCCTTGTTATCCAAAGGGACTGGTTCCTGGACGCCCTCAGATACCCAAATCCGAGGATGCTCCAGTCCCTTACATAAAATGGCGTAGTACAGCCGGCCCTCCACATCCATGGATGCAGAGCACACGGATATGGAGGGCCGATGGTACTGGCCTAGGGGAACCTGCCCCAGCCCAGAACAAAGACTAAAAACCAAGTGACTCAGACTCAGTGCTTCTCTATTCGGCACATAGCAAACACAGGTTCCTCTCTAAGAACAGCAGAGGCTGAATATATGAAGTTCCCCCAAATAATTCAGAAACATTTATTAATAGATTGATAATAAGTTAGAGAAAACTGTGAGAGTTGGGAGGACAGCCTTAACCTTCTCAGGTTGGCAGTTCCTAAAACATCGACGACAAAGGCAGAAAGTGGGAGGGACCTTGCCAAACAGGAACACAAATGAAAAAAAACAAAACAAAACAAACCCTCCGTCTCTCTTATCTGCACATTTAGTAAAGCGAAAAGTTGCTGTCCTCTTTGGAGGCACTAGGAAAAGAGCTATAAGACAAGGGATATACAAATTCTGCTGTGACAATATATTTGAGCCTAGGTGAGACTCCAGTTTACGCTACATCTTAACAAGGGCACTACCAACTAGTGTATGTCAATCAGAAGGGACAGGGCCTGGTGACCAGGACAAGCAAGGAACAGCTGAAGAATATGAGCTTGAGGCGGGGAGGAAGCAAAGTGGCAGGGACAGGGAAGCTATACACGATCATCGCCTTCCAATAGTGAAGGATGCGTGAGAGGCCAGGCATTAGGCGCTCTAGCAGAGAGAACGAAGGTCAAAGGGAAAGACCGTTACAAAGGAGCAGATTTTAGTCTGGTATCAGGAAGGGAGGGGATTTGGCAGTGCAGAGTAAGACCTGCTCCTCACACTCAAACCGTCCAAACACCCTTCTTAACCTGCGGCTCTTCTTCATTTCCCTGCCTGCTCATTCACCCAGCTGCTCAAGCTAGGAGACATGGCAACCATGCAAATCTCAAACCACAAATCCAATCACCAAGATCTACAGATTTTACCTCCTAAACTTTCCTTTAATTTGTTCACTACTACCTGAACTGCCCCAACTCTGACCCAGGACATCACCTTTGCCTGCACTGCTACCAAGAGTTTTCAATGGGTGCCCCCACGTCTGCCCTTGGCCCCTTCCAATCAGTCAACCTCACACTAAAATCTAATCCTATTTTAAACTTTTAAACCCTTCAATGGCTCTCTACTGCACGCACGTCTGCCACTCTGGCCTTCTTTCAGTCACTCAAAGGCACCAGGCTCTGGGGTCTCAGGGCCTTTCAGCAGACTCTGCCCTCGCGTCTACAATGCTCCTCGCTGCACTCTCGCCCCTGGCGCTTAGTGAAATGCGTCTACTCATCCTTTAGAGCTCGGCCCCAATCTCCTCCTCAAAGAAGCTTTCCTTTACTCCTCAAACTAGGCAGGGTCTCAAAGTACCCTGAACCATGTTGCTCTTATCCCAACCATGAAAACACCTGAATGTAGTCAGCTGTTTAATTTAGTCAGCCTTCCCTGGGTAGTCATTTCCACAAGTTTGCTAAGTATCCCAGTGTACATCACAGTGCCTAACATACAGGTTAAATAAGTAAGTATCTGCTAATGACTAGAGAAGTGGTGCAGTAAGCATGGGAAAATACAAATTCCTACAAGAGAGAGCCAAAGGAAACTGGGGGAAGCAGCAGGAAAGTCTAGTAAGTCCCACATCATCAACACAAGCAGAAAATGACCAGAAACTTGGAAAACAGAGTGGCTAGGGGACAGGACTTAAGCCTGAGGAAGTTGAGCTGACTCCAAAGACCCCAGCACAAATGTTCTGCAGGACAGAACACAGGTCCTGACAGGCTCACAGCCTGTCTACTTTGATTACTTTAGAACTGTAAACAGACGTCCCTGCTGTGCACTCTGGGCCCTTAAACCTACAAAACCCCACCTGCTGTACTGAGATAACCTAGCTCAAGGGATTGCACCATAACTTAGCTTTATGGAGCAACATGCTACTATTTGTGCTTTCTTTTCAATTAGCATCAAAGCTTACAGAATGCAACCTGGTCCTGGCAACTGAGGCCACAGGATTTGTACAAGATTTCAAAAAGAGGCTGTTATGTTCATGTTTGAGGGGAAAACGCAAGAGATAAAATAGCCCCTTTTCAAAAAATAAAAAAATCTGAACTTAGTACTTGCTAGCAGCAAACAATCTTGCAGATTTATTGGTTACAGCTAGTATATCGAAACATCAAAAATTAACAGAACTTTCATCTGGGACTCTGGACTCTATATGCCATTCTGAGTAAGAAGCACGAGAATACAGGATCAAAGTAAACCTTTAGAGACTCTCAAACTCTAAGCATTAATCACATTATAATACCTCTATTCCACCTTGCCTCTTCACCCCTCTCTCCCAAATTTTAATTCAAAACAAAAACAATATTAAACTATCAAAGATCTGATTTTCCCACGGTGACTAAGGTCATATCTGTGGGGAACTGGTTCCAGGACCCCCTTGGATAACAAAATGCATGGACGCTCAAGTCCTTTGTATAAAATGGTGCAGTATCTGCATATAACCTACACACATCCTCCCGTATACTTCAAACCATCTCTAGATTACTTACATCTAATACAATGCAAATGCTATGTAAACAGTTGCTGGTGCATGGCAAATTCAAGTTTTGCTTTTTGGAACTTTCTGGACATTTTTTTTTTAATATATTTTTGATCCTCAGTTGGTTGAATCTGTGGGTGCGGAACCCATGGCCAAATGTACTTCAATTTCTTACTTTGCAAAGAATCAAGTTCTTTCAAAAGTTCCTTCTCTCTGGCTTGCTGGTTCCTTAAGCATATGCCTGCCCGATGATCCAACCACAGATGGATGGATGGATGGATGCTGGACTAGGGTGAGCTGTGGGATATTGGGCAAGGCCCTTATCCTCTCTCAGCTTCAGTTTCCCCATCTATAAAATGAAGAGGTTGGACTAATGTTTTCTGGTATCTGTTCCAGTCTTTTTTTGTCAAAATGTAGTTATCAATCATTTCTAGAAATTATTCTGACAGCTTGGAAATCTAACTGGTTAGAAATGTAGGTCTAACTCCAGGAAGACATAAATGAGGTTGTAACTTTACAACCAGAGAGAACGGGCCCACCAAAGTCCTGCGGGCTAGTGGGATCAGATCCCATACAAGCTGACCTCAAACAGTCATGCATAAAAACAATGAAGAAAATGTTCAGTTTCTGTCCCCAGGCCAGCACTTCCTGAAGCATGCTATGGAACACTAATTCTGTGAGCTGTTAACATGTGCTCCTCAAAACAAGGGCTCTATGCACAATACATGTGAAGTACAGTAGGTTAAACAAATTAAAACAGGTTTCTTTATGTAGGACTTCTCACACCTATTAGTAATAAAAACCTGTCAGGTCGTCTGCTAGGTCCTCATAACAGGCATTTCATTTAACCTTTACTTTACAGGTGAGACAATTCAGACACAGAAAGGTTAAGAAACTTACATAAAATCACACAGCTCATAAGAAAGAGAACTAGGTCTTAAACCAAGGTTTATTTATCACCAAAGTAGGTTCTCTTAATCACCATATGTCACTGGCTTCCATCAGCCTCCAATATGCTAACAGATACCACCAGTCTCCAAGAGGGGTCTATGATATACAGTGAATCACAAAATTATTTGTCTACGGACCTCTATTTCTTTCTTTGGAGAGAAACTTTGCAGGTTGTAACTTTCTCCAAGTTTCTCTTTCTGCTAGTCAGCGGAAAGCCACTCAATCCCTCAACACAGAATTTCAACTGACCAGGAAGTAGAACTTAAAATATTAGAACTAGAGGAGATGTGAAAGATCTTTTCATCCAAACTCTTCATTTTCCAGAGAAGCTGGAAGGGAAATTCAGAAATTCTTAAAGTGGAAGTAACTCAAAGTAAGAAGACTTAGAATCTCGACCCTTTACATTCTAACATATAACTCTAATTTAATTACTGCCTTTAAAACATTTTTATGTGTGAGATTTTCAGCACAGAACTGATGGACTAAACATTTCCCCAAAGCAAGTTACTAACTGGTTTATGGAAATATTTAGTCTTGCCTTTATTATTATTATTATTATTTTTTTTTTTTTTTTTGCGGTACGAGGGCCTCTCACTGTTGTGTCCTCTCCCGCTGCGGAGCACAGGCTCCGGACGCGCAGGCTCAGCGGCCATGGCTCACAGGTCCAGACGCTTCGTGGCATGTGGGATCTTCCCGGACCGGGGCACGAAGCCGAGTCCCCTGCATCGGCAGGCGGACTCACAACCACTGCGCTACCAGGGAAGCCCTTGCCTTTATTATTAAACTGCAACAGACTGTTAAAGGTAAAGGTCCAAGGGAATATTACCTGAGAATATCATAACTGGCAAAGTCCCACTGGTAGAGACCCAGTGCCGAACTACAGACAATGTATTTGCCATCAAAATGAAGTCTTGGCTGCAGGCAGATACTTCTATCCTCAGAGACAGACAACGTCTTTAAGCACTTACAGTTAATTTCTCTCCCAATTGGCCAAATCTACAGATAAGAGAAAATTAGGAAAGATGAGAGATCACATCACCATAGAAACGCTTGTCCTTAAACAATGTGGCCTGTGTTTGCTGACGTCAAATACAAAGTGAAGTAAACTGGAGAGACCACAGGTTTTACATCTGAAGCATGGGTTCAAATTCTGATTTGGCACATACGTGTTGCGTAATCTTGGGTGAAATATTTAACCTCTTTGAACCTTAGTTCCTGCAGTGAAGATGGTTAGTGCCTACCATATGGAACAGTTTAAAAGATGCAATAAAAATACATGTAAGAGTGCTCTGTAAACTTTTTTGCAAATTGCTATTATTATGACACAAGTAAATGTTTATGTTTTCATACTTTAGATCTAAGAACTGAGGAGAGCAGGAGATATATGTCTTAAGAAAAGGTAAGAACGCATCGAAGATAAATTTCTGTGGATTTTTTCCCCCCTTCATTTACAAATCAGAGTTAGAAACTGCGTAGAACACAGGAAAATGAACAATTCTCTTTCCAGTGGGTTTAAGAGGGCTTAAAGACATTCCTTCCTCCCTTGAAGTATTCCCCCGTGCCACACTCTTTCATAAGGCAAAGTAATGGAGGGAAAAAAACCTCACCTTGATCTCATATTTGTCTGCACTTAAGAGGATGTAGTCTCCAGGGCTGTGCAAGAGAGACTTGACTTTGCACTTTTGCAAGACCACCTAGAAATAATAAATATCCATGTTACAGAAAGATCCTTTTAGTACTGTTCCTACCCCTATTAAAATAGGAAAAAGAGCTCAAAATGATATGGTATATGAGTAATCTATAACTCTATGTTAACTATAACACAAGTTAACCTTTACCAAGAGTTTTACTATTACCAGATTCTTTAGATTATTAGCAAGACCTAAAAGTGTCTAATGTTGGCAGCATTTACTCTTAGCTTTAGTCTGGAAGCAAACATTAGGACTGACTTTAAAAATTATAAAACGTGACTTCATAAAAAATGTGAGGGATAGGAAAGAAAAAAGTCCATTCACATAGTAGATACAAAGGACCTGTTTTCATAAGCATGTGCATCATAAAGGGAAAGGCACTCGACTTGGGACCAGAATCTGTCATATGTTGACTCTGCAACCTTGGGCAGGACCATCTAACCTCTTCACTTCTCAGTTTCCTCATCTTTAAAATAGGGGATGGGGCACCTATTATCTCAAATAATTGTAGTGAAAATGAAATAAAACAAAGAAAATAATAATGTAATAGAAGCTAACATTCCATTAGCATGTGGGATAATCTGTAAACACTAGCTTCTGGTTATTTTAGGAATAAATAAGCATAAAGTGGGAGGGGAGGCCAGGCTCACTCATTCAGAAGCCTGGGTTGCAGATTCAAATGAAACTGACAGACCTGCTACTGAGTGCCAGGCACCTTGCTGGGTTCTGTCCCATCATCTCATTTAGTACTCACAGGAACATCTAGCAGATGATGAAACTCAGGCCCTGAAGGGAAGAGTAACTTATCTAAGACATCTCAGTCAGTGTCCTGGCCCCAAGCCCACTGTTTTTAACATAACACCAACTTGTATTATATAACTTTTCTATTTAAAATTGAATGCACCCAGTACAGAATTTTTTTCCCCAATGTTTTTATTGTTGTAAAATACACATAACATAAAATGTAGAATCTTAACCATTTTTTTTTTGAGATTATTATTATTTATTTTATTTATTTTTTTTTGGCTGTATTGGGTCTTCGTTTCTATGCGAGGGCTTTCTCTAGTTGCGGCGAGCGGGGGCCACTCTTCATCGCGGTGCGCGGGCCTCTCACTATCGTGGCCTTTCTCATTGCGGAGCACAGGCTCCAGACGCACAGGCTCAGTAGTTGTGGCTCACGGGCCTAGTTGCTCCGCGGCATGTGGGATCTTCCCAGACCAGGGCTCGAACCCGTGACCCCTGCATCGGCAGGCGGACTCTCAACCACTAGGCCACCAGGGAAGCCCTTAACCATTTTTAAGTGTTCAGTTCGGTGGTATTACTGGTCTTCTCACACAATCACCCACCCAGTCTAAAAGCCACTAGTCATCAGATTCTTTCTTCTTCTTTGTTCCCCATGAGTAAGTTCAGTTGGCTTTACCTTAAAGACACATCCTTCGTGTATGCCCTTCTCTTTCTTTATTGCCACCCAAGTCCAAGCCGTGGGTCTCTTTTGCTTAGACTACTGCAAAAGCCTAACTGGCCAACCTGCATCCACTTGTGCCCCACTGTAACCCATTTTTCACTCAGCAGTTATCTTTTTTTTTAAACTTGCTTTTAAATTAATTAATTATTCATTGTTGGCTGTGTTGGGTCTTCGTTTCTGTGCGAGGACTTTCTCTAGTTGCAGCAAGCAGGGGCCGCTCTTCATTGCGGTGCGCGGGCCTCTCACTACCGCGGCCTCTTGCGGAGCACAGGCTCCAGACGCGCAGGCTTAGTTGTGGCTCATGGGCCTAGTTGCTCCGCGGCATGTGGGATCTTCCCAGACCAGGGCTCGAACCCGTGTCCCCTGCATTGGCAGGCAGATTCTCAACCACTGCCCCACGAGGGAAGCCCAGCAGTTATCTTCTTAAAACATGAAATCACACCAGACTCTTGCTCAGAACTCATCACTTGCTTTCTACTATACTTACAATAATCCAGAATCCTTAATGAGGTCTAGTAAAGCGTACATGATGGCCCCTCTCCCACACCTCCCCGAACTACAGCACAGCTCCGCTGGCCTTCCAGGGCATCAGCTTATCAAATGTTCTAGGCTCTTTCCCACCCCAGGGCCTGTGCACATACGGCACCCTCTGAAACACGCCATTTTCACAGTTACCTCCCATTTATTCTTCACATTTGGCCCCTTCTCTAAAAGCTTTACCTGAATCAAAATGAATTAGACCCTGCACTTTTCCTCCATAGCACTTAACACAATTTGTGAACTTCTGAAACTACTAATAACTATTCCTCCTACTAGACTAACATTCGCATCAAGCCTGGGTCTGTTTTGCTCACTCCTGCATCTTTAGCCCCTCACAGAATAGCATGATAAACTCAAGCAAAGTGTTTCTGCATGGCATTTCCACTGTTTACATGGCTTTTGATTCTCACAGCAATCGTTTTTTCGAAAACTAGAAGACATTACAACGTTCTTCTAAAGATCCTGTACATTTTTGGTTCACTTCTTACAAGCATTATTTTCTCCTCCTTCCTCCTTCCCCTTCTTCCCAATTTATTTAAACTAAAAAACAAAAAAACACTGTCCACCCATTTCTCCCACTCCCCACATCCCACCCCCGGCCTCTGGCAACACCAATCTGTTCTCTGTATCTATGAGCTTGGCTTTTTTTTCCCCTGTAGAGTCCACCTATAAGAGAGATCGTATGGTATTTGCCTCTTTTTTTGTCTTACTTCACTTAGCATAATGCCCCTGAGGTCCATCCATTTGTCACATATGACAAGATTTCATTCTTTTTTTACGGCTAAATAATATTTCAATACATATACCCCTTCATCCATCTATGGACACTTTGGTTGTTTCCATATCTTGGCTATTGTAAATAATGCTGCAATGAACATGGGGGTGCATGTATCTTTCTGAGTTAGTGTTTTCAATTTCTTTGGATAAATACCCAGAAGTGGAATTGCTGGATCATGTGGAAGTTCTATTTTTCATCCTTTGAGGAACTTCCAAACTGTTTTCCATAGTGGTTGCACCAATTTACATTCCCCTAAAAGTGAACAAAGGTTCCCTTTTCTACACAATCTCACGAACACCTGTTATTTCTTGTCTTTTTGATAATAGTCATTCTAACTAGTATGACGTGATATCTCATTGTGGGTTTTTTTCCCCTAATATTTATTTAGTTAGTTGCCTGTGCTGGGTCTTAGTTGTGGCATGTGGGATCTTCATTGCCACGTGTGGGATCTTTGTTGCAGCATGCGGGATCTTTTTTATAGTTGCGGCATGCAGGATCTAGTTCCCTGACCAGGGATTGAACCTGGACCCCCTGCATTGGGAGCGCAGAGTCTTAACCACTGGACCACCATGGAAGTCCCTCATTGTGGTTTTGATCTGCATTTCCCTGATGATTAATTATGTTGAACATCTTTTCATTTACTTGTTAGTTGTTGTTTTCATTTATCATCTATATGTCTTCTTTGAAAAAATGCTCAGATCTTCTGCCCATTTTTAAATCAGATTGTTTGGTTTTTGCTATTGAGTTGTATGACTTATTTATCTATTTTGGATATTAGCCCCGATCTGATATATAATTTTCAAATATTTTCTCCCATTCAGTACGTTACCTCGTAATTTTGTTAAGTTTCTTTTGCTGTGCAGCTTTTTAGTATGGTGTAGTCCCACTTATTTATTTTTGCTTTTGTTGCTTTTGGTGTCAGATTCAAAAAATCATTGCCAAAACCTATGTCAAGATGCTTACGATCTCTTCTTCTAGTCTTAAGTTTTATGATTTCAGGTGTTAAGAAGTTCAAATCTTTATTCGATTCTGAGTTAATTTTTATGTATGGTGTAAGACAGTGGTTGAGTTTCATTCTTTTGTAGGTGGCTGTTCAGTTTTCCCAACACCATTTATTGAAGACACTGCCCTTTCCCCATTGTATATTCTTGGCTCCTTTGTCATAAATGAATTGACCATATATACGTGGGTTTATTTCTGGGCTATCTATCCTGTTCCATTGATCTATGTGTCTGTTCTGCCAATACCATAGTTTTAACTACTGTATCTTTGTCATATAGTTTAAAAGCATGATGCCTTCAGCTTTGTGCTTTTTCAAGATTGCTTTGGCTTTTTGAGGTTTTTTGTGGTTCCATACAAATTTTAGGATTATTTGTCTTATTTCCTTGAAAAATGCCATTGGAATTTTGATAGGGATTGCACTGAATATGCAGATTGCTTTGGGTAGTATGGACGTTTTAACAATACCGATTGTTCCAATCCATGAGCACGAAATACCTTTCCATTTATTTGTGTCTACTTCAATTCCCTTCATTAATGCCTTGCAGTTTTCAATATACAGGTCTTTCTGTTATGTACTGGTTAAACTTATTCCCAGGTATTTTATTCTTTTTGATGCAATTGTAAATGGGACTGTTTTCTTTATTTCTCTTTCTGATAGTTCATTATTAGTGTACAGAAAGGCAACAGATTTTTGTGTATAGATTTTACATCTTGTAACTTTACATGTAGTTTACAAGTTCTAACAGTTTTCTGGTGGAGTCATCAAAATACCATGCATCTGCAAATTCTGACAGCTTTACCTCTTCCTTTCCAACATGGATCCCTTTTTTTCTTTTTCTGCTCTGTCTAGGACTTCCAATTATATGTTGAATAAAAGTGGCTAGAAACCAGCACAATGTTCTTTTAAAGAGCCTGTACATTTTTCTTCCACTTCTCGCAAGCATTTTCTTTTTTAAAATGAAAATTACTTTTCTGATTTAAAAATATGCTTATCCTAAAGGGAAAAAAGTACTCAATTCCGCAAGAAATAATCATCTTCAACATTTTAGTGCAAAAACACATTTAGAAACTGTCATCATACTCTACATAGTTTTTTGTAAGTAACCTGTTTTATTTGCTCCCTCTACCCACCTAATATATTCTGGGCATATTTCCATGTCCATAAGTCACTCATTCATTAAACTATTTACTGAGTGTCTTTTACATGCTGGCCACTGTTATACACCATCATGCTTTGTGGTTGTATCTGTCCCATCTTATGACTCATCTACCACTTATGAGGCGGCATCTACCATCCTCCATCCCACCCCCAGCTTCCCCACCCTCAGCGAGACTGATGTCAACATTTCTTCTGTAAGTCTTCCTACCTTGGTGACCCATTCTGTGTGCCCGGTGAGTGTATTCAGGCACGTCCCAGCAGATAAAGCCCACACTTTCACAGTGAAGTCTGCAGAGCCACTCACCAAGATGTCCAGTTCATCATTGTAGTCGACGCTAAACACTAGTATATACAACACACACAAAGTTAAAATACGCCTTTGCCTGTGGGTCCTTCATAGTAGAGTTCAATTACATTCATCCTCCCTAGCTGCCCAACTGTATAATTTCTCAACCAGAACTACTGTAGGAATGATGCTTTCTCAACTAGCAATTTTATGCTAAAAAATGTATCCATTTCAAAATTCTTATTATTATCATAGCTTATAATTCTAAGGATGAAAAGCTCCTGGAATAGTGCGATCTCTTATACTTGTACTAGGTTCAGAGTGAGAGGTAAACCATTGTAGGAGATAATGGCATTTCTTCTCAGGACTGCCTGCCTGATACTACACGTAACTTATCTAGCCTATGCCGGAAAAACAGAACGTAAGTGGACCAACTCGTATTTGTACTATTTACTGCAGTAAGACAAAACGTCAAGAGTATAAGCTGCAAAACAATAACCATACTCAAGAAAAGCCAGTGTAATGAGAAAAAGAGAACAAAGATCTTAAAGGTCAGACTGAGCCATTCTCTCAAACTGTCTGATTTTCTTTAGAGCTCTATCCCCAGCACCTAAAACAGTGCCTGAGTATAGCAAGTACTCAAATATTTGTTTTTAAATGCCTGCCAAGCTCTAAAGGAACACTGGGGACCCAAAGATGAAGACACTGCTCTTTTCTTTAAGGAACTCAGACTAAGTGAGGGGTGGAAGAGGAAGTCCAAAAAAATAAATAAATAAATGTTTACCTCTTGCTAGGGAAACACCAAGGAGAATGACTAACTCTGCCCAGGGGTATCAGGGAGGACTTCAGGGAAGAGGCGATATTGGAGATGGGCCCTGAAGGATGAGTAGAATTTATCAAGAAAAGAAAGAGAATACTGCAGGTAGAGGGAACAGCAAAGGCATGGAGTTAAGTAAAGCCACAGCAATGTCCAGGGAACAGCAAAGAGGAAATTTTTTAGAACAGGGCTCTCAAAGCTGACCAGGTATAAAATCACCTGGAAGTCAATGTACAACCCTGGACACTGTGGAATATTACACTCAGTTTGATATATAAGTTCCATGTAAAATCATATACCTTCAAAATATTAATTTCTACAACAAACAAGTGGTAGCAGAGAAGGCTGAAGAAAAATGTACAGGATGACAAACAAAATGGGGGAGGGGACTTGGTTTTTTGCCATAAAACAGCTAGGTTTACATTAAAGAATTACTGAGTACCAGGTACGGTGCAAGGAATTCAGGACCTAAGTGTGAATAAGACACGCAGGATCCCTGTCCTTCTGGAGCTTACAGGTTGGTGGGGAAACAAGGTTATCATACTTACTTGTATTGATATGATAAGTGTTAATACACATATTGGGAAACCTACAGCAGAGAAACTCAACCTGTTTAGGGAGTCCAGGAAGGCTGCTCATAAGTGTCTCAAGAGCATAGACTATGATTCTCAGGGGCTAATGCAGTGGGTAAAGGGCAGAAAGGAAGAAGGGAGCAGCTGCACAAGAGGCTGGGAACTACATCAACATGATTTCTGCACAGAGCTCCAAAATACAGTGAAGCAGAGGGAGAAGCTCAGATCTGAAGGGTATGTTCAAATGACCAGTTTTTTACAAACTAAGGCTGCTGTAAAATTATTGTCAACCAAGCTCCAATTTGATGTAATCTGTATAGTCACTCCAAATGATTTCCAGTCCTAATTCCACAAATAAAGTGGACTGAATTTACAAGTGTAGCACTTACTCAATTTGGAGGTATGGAATCGATCAAAACAGAGGGGGCTGACTGTTCAATAGGATATAAATAAAATAGGGGAAAAGAAGAACTGCCTCTCCTAGCATAAGGGTATAAAGGACATAAGAGTTAAAAAATGGGCCAAGGAAAAGCAAAATTAGGGGGAAAATTCCAAAAAAGAGTAACTTGAATAAAGGGATTAACTGTAGTGACTGAGAAGGAAATTGGGGGAAAGACAGGTTAAATTTAAAAACAAAAAAGGGGTCACATTCTTGGCTCCTGGCTTTAAGGAATGAGGGTAAAGTAGCTGTTGAAACCCTTGAAGAAAGGCAACCCACCCGCCCCCGTGTGCCCCCGGAAGTGCTGGGTCCTGGCTCCGGAACTCCATTCCCAGCAGGCCACAGTGTTGTCAAAGGAGCCTGTCACAAGCTTCTGCTCATCAAACTTCACCGCTGCACAAGTGTGGGTCTGGATGCCATAAACACACTGCCCTGTGCTCACATCCCATAGTTTTGCAGACAAATCATCTGACCCTTCAAGAGAGAAACAGGGAGGTTAGTAAGAAAACAAACACTAAAGAAGGAAAATCAATTCCCCAAACCATGGTATTCTTTTTTTTTTTTTTTTTTTTTTTTTGAAGTACACGGGCCTCTCACCGTTGTGGCCTCTCCCGTTGCGGAGCACAGGCTCCAAATGGGCAGGCTCAGCAGCCATGGCTCACAGGCCCAGCCACTCCACGGCATGTGGGATCCTCCCGGACCGGGGCACGAACCCATGTCCCCTGCATCGGCAGGCGGACTCCCAACCACTGCGCCACCAGGGAAGCCCCAAACCATGGTATTCTTAAAGGAGAACCTTAACAGTCACCTCCTCTAGCACTCTCACTTAATAGCTGGGAAAACCAAAGCGTGGAGACAGTAACACAACTTGCTCTGGGTCACCAGAATACTGTTAACAGCCCTGGGACTGAATCCAAGCCTTTTGGTTTAGTCCTTTTCCCTTAATTTTGCAGGTTATAGCGTGGTGTTAGACTAAAGCACCCCTTGGTGCTTCCACTGGTAAATTTTCCCAAAATTTTGGCTATCATGAGCTCTCTGATTTAAGCTCAAAATGATGGGTACCACCTATGACTGGATGTGTACACTGGCATGCCTGTCCATTACCCAACAATTCTGAACAAATAAAGAATGGTGAATAGTAAAGTTGTCTGCTGGAACATGTTCTACTCTAAGGCAAATCATAGATAAGCCTCCAATCACTGGTTAACTTCTGCAAAGGCTAACTGCTAATTTCTTGAGCCATCTTGAAATATGTGAAGGAACTTCAAAGAAAACTAGACATAAATTATTCTCAGATGTTCACAACAACTCAACAAAGAGCTTGTAAAGCCTCTTAAGATTCTGCAGAAAAGAGGGTAGGTTTTACTTCTGCCTCTGGTGAAAATATTATACTGATTATGGTGACAATTCAGGACTTTGTCTTAATCACATTTAAAATCCTAACGATGAACACATGTCTCACAATTTACCTGTATAAAAGTAAGAATAAGAACTGACAAAGAGGGAATTCCCTGGCAGTCCAGTGGTTAGGGCTCTGTGCTTCCACTGCAGGCAGAACAGGTTCGATCCCTCATCAGGGAACTAAGATACCGCATGCTGCACAGAGCAGCCAAAAAACAAGAACTGACAAAGAAAAAACCATTCTGAAGCTACAAAAATGTAGTCCCTGTAATAAGGACATGGTATCTTGGAAAAGCACCAACTGATCAGTCTTCTAAAAGTTTAAATGACTAAATAAAGTTAGCCACAATGCCACCTTTAAGGGCTGATCAAGAGCCACTGTTTCAGACAATGGAAAAATAGCTATCAGTTATGAAAGAGGCAGAGTATGAATTTCAACTGGGGCAAACCCTATGAGAGCATACTGAAATGAAGACTATATTTGTTGTTATTTTACTATTTAAGGATTCAGTTTCCTCTCTATAAAATGAAAGGCGAGATTTGGCTGGTGGTTTTCAGTGGGCATATGAGGCATCAGTATCTACCGCGGAGCTTTATCAAAACACACGTGCAGGGCCCTATCTTCAAAGATTCTAACTTAGAACATCTGAGGTAGGATCTAATTACTGTAAAAGCTTGCCAGGTGATTCTAATGTATTAGCAATGCATTGAGAACCAATGATCTAGAACAATACCGTCCAATAGAAATATAAGGCAAAACACATACACAATTTAAATTTTTCTAGTATCTACTTTAAAAAGTACAAAAAAAAGGGGACTTCCCTGGTGGCGCAGTGGTTAAGAATCCGCGTGCCAATGCAGGGGACATGGGTTCGAGCCCTGGTCCGGGAAGATACCACATGCCACAGAGTCGCTAAGCCTGTGCGCCACAACTACTGAGCCTGCGCTCTATGAGCCCGCAAGCCACAACTACTGAGCCCACGTGCCACAACTACTGAAGCCTGCCCGCCTAGAGCCTGTGCTCCGCAACAAGAGAAGCCACCGAATGAGAAGCCCACACACCGCAATGAAGAGTAGCCCCCGCTCCCCACAACTAGAGAAAGCCCACGCGCAGCAATGAAGACCCAACGCAGCCAAAAATAAATAAATTTATTTTAAAAAGTACAAAACAGGGAAAATAATATTTTTAACTCAGTATGCCAAAAATATTATCATCTAACATGTAATCAATATAGAAATTAATGAAATAGTTTACATTCTAAGTCTTCAAAATCCAGTGAGTACTTCCTATTTCACATCTCAGTTTGAACTAGCCGTATCTCAAGCGCTCAAAAGCCATACATGTTGAGTGGCTACCACACTGGACAGCACAGGTCTAGATAATCTTTAAGGTCCTCTCAGCTTTTTGGTCCAGTCAGCATTTTGTGACTATATTTCTAGGAAGCAAAGCAGGAAAAGAAATCATTTCAGATCCTATCTGAGCTTGGTTCTGAATTATTGCCAGTGTTCAGCCAGGGTCTCATTCATTCATTCATTCAACCCATTTTTAGAGAACTTGTGTGTCAAGCAGGGCTCTTGCTCTTATGGTGCTTAGTCTTCCTATGAAGACAAAAAGGCTAAACAAACAATAATAATTCAGTACAGTAAGTGGTGGGCAGTACAAAAGCCCATAGCAAGTACAAGGGGGGATAAAAGGAGAAAGCGCCCCAGGTGAAGCTCCACTGAGTTTACAGTCGTGCACCTCAACATCGAGGTGCTCCACGAACATGCCTCAGGAGATGGAGCGACTGGCTCCACAGCTATATCCTCTACTCTGCTGTTAAGCCGGGCTGTGCTGTAGGACTGTTGGAAGAAGGAATTTCATGGCTTAAAAAAACCCCCAAACTTTCAGGTATTAGCTAGCTGAAATCTAAAGGATGAATAAAGTAATCAGCACCCTCTCCCCAACCGAAAAAAGCAGTATATGCCAGAGCTCAGCCAAAATTTCTGTAAAAGACTAGACAGTAAATATACTAGGCTTTTTGAGCCCTAGAGTCTCTGTGGTAATTACTCCACTCTGCTGGATCCAGCCCCTGCAGTTCGTGGTTTACCAATCGCTGGAATGTAACTATTAAAGCACCTATTAAATATCCCTACATATTACATAAATATACGTGAATAGGCATTGGGGTCGATTCATAAAGAACTACTTGAATCCATTCTAAAAGCTACCTAGGAATTATGTACAATGCTTGTCAAAATGTATTGCCTAAAACGTGGACACTGATAACAGTTCGGTATGACTGGGAAATAGTGGCAAGGTTAGGCTGGAGAACTCGGTCGGGAGGATGTTTAACTATGAACTTATCTGCATTTCTGAAAGATCAGTATGGCTGCATCAAAGAAAATGGTTTGAAGGGGAGCAAAACTGGAAGCAGGAAGGCCAGTTATAAACTAGGAGGGAGGATAAAGAAAACGTGGCCTATACATACAAAGGATTATTATTCAGCCTTAAGAAGGAAGGAAATTCTGACATACGTGACAACATGGAGGAACCATGGAGACATTATGCTAAGTGAAATTCAGTCAGTCACAAAAGAACAAACACTATAAGATTCTACTCTAGGTACTCTAGGTACCTAGAGTAGTCAAATTCAGAGACAGAAAGTAGAATGGTGGTTGCCAGGGGCTGCAGAGGAGGGAATAGGGTGTCATTGATTAATGAGTACAGTTTCAGTTCGGGAAGATGCTGAAAGTTCTGGAGATAGATGGTGGTGATGCCTGCACAACAATGCACTTAAAATGGTTAAAATGATAAATCATATACTTTACCACAATCTGATAAAAAAAGGGAAGGAGATTATCTAAATTAATTATTTAAACTAGTTTATATAGGAAAACATGAGGCCATTCAGTTTTACACCCTAATAAACATCAGAAAACAATCAGGTTGGGTAAAGAGGTTGTAAATGATACAGTGTAGAGGAAAGTGAAAGGGGACTAAATGTAGACTATTTTTCATTATATAAAAGGGGGGGAAAGCCCTCTCAACTCAGAAAACAATCTTTGATATAAAAATTACAGAGATGGGTAATGTAACAAAGGTAAGCAGAAAAATGAGCCGTAACCCAAACAGAGTAAGCTATCTTATCAAGTTAAGTTTAAATATTTAACTGGTAGAATCAGATCTCAGCTCTCAAACCACCCCTCTGAGTTATTTGACTCTGTTAAGCAACTGAATAAACATTTACCAGTGCCTCTTCAAGTCAGGCAACTTTCATTCTCCTTCTTGAAACTCTCTTCATTACCCTTGTTTCTTTACCTCTCCCCTTTCTCTGAGTACACACTCAAAGGATCCTCCTATGCTCTATCTTCTCCTCTCTCCATCTCCTTTTAAAATTTCACTTACAGCCATAGCTGTGATGTGACTAACTCCTAAATCATTCTCTCTAGCCCTGAGCACTCTCCAAAGCTCTCACCCAGCATTTCCAGATACTGTGGGAATCTCCACTTAGACGTCCAACTGAATTCAGTTCATCCCAAATTGAATTCCATCTAACCTCTTGAATTTATCCCTTCATTTTCTATTCTTTTACTACTACTACTATCTTCCCAGTTATACACGCAGCTAGAAGCCTTCAGCCATTTTTGAAATCTCCCTATTCCTTACCACATACCCGATTCATTGCCAAATCCTGTCAATTCTATTTCAATAGCTGCTCTTCTCTGCAACTGCTACTTTTAAAAATCTCTACCCTTACTATCCTATATCTAGACCTTTTCAAGCTCATCTAAACTGCAAGACTAGTCATTTAAATTGCAAGCGCAAGATGTGTCTATGTCAAAGGGTATCAACAGAATTAGTATCTCCTAGGGGGAACACCTCAGAAATTTCTAGGGTGGCTTCACTGTCACAATGAGAGGACATTACTGGCATCTACTGGGCAGAGTCCAGGAATGCTGGACATCCTGCAATGTTTGCAGAGCACAAAAATAATCTGTATTCTGTATGACATTCCGTAAGGTTCTGCCAGATATTTGTAAGTGAAAATCTTAGTTATCTGACTGAACCTAAAATCTGTTTTACAAAGAGTATTAGCAGTTTAACTGTATACCTAATTTTCTATGAGTGTAACTACCAGATAAATTGAGGAACGACGTACTTTCCTGGGAACTCTGCTAAGAGTCTTTCACCATTTGAAAAGATGGTGTCACAGATGATATCTGTGACACAAACACAACATTCTGCATTCACAGCTGTCATGTTCACAGTAACAGTACACATAGGTGTAAACATCTGATTACCACCTTCTAAGCCACGCTTGAGCACGTGTTCAATATGTATTACTTTAAATCACAGTCCTCTTATTTCTCCTCTGGATCAAAGTTTGGGTATTATATTGATTTTTAAAATGTGTACTTATAGATAAGTTACTTCCATGATTTTTACTTCATGATAGGAGAGTACTGCAAAATATGTCATCAAAAGAGGACCTGGGTCTGACAGAAACAAGAAACACTAGTTTATCTGAAATGGAAAGCTCTGAACTCTGCCCTTTTTCTGCTCAAAAATCTTTCATAGTTTATAGAAAACTGTCCAAATACATGTTCCTGGCATTCTAGCCTTGTGAAAACACAGCCCAAGCCTATTTCTTCAGATTATACTCTAGGAGTCTCTCCCTAATTATATTCTAAGATTTCAGCCAATATGGGTTTTCTTTATTTTCATCCTCCATGCTTCATGCTTGGCCCTTTCGAATGCTGAAATTCCTATTGGAAAGCCCTGTGTATCTCAACTCTCCAAAAATCTATACATTCTTCAAGACCCAACATAAACACTGTTCTACTTTCCCAAATGGAAGAAATCTTTCCTTCTTCTGAACAATTATATAATTTTATTCCCTCATATAATTCAACAGTATCACTTTTTTGGTTGGTCTCTCTTTTAATTAAGATATAATTGACATATAACATTAATTCCAGGTGTGTAATGTAATATTTGGTATCTGTATATACTGTGAAATGTTCATCACAGTAAGCCTAGTTAAATATAACATTTGATCATACCTCTTTTATAGCTCTCGTTTTTCCCATTCGAATGTTAAGCCAGAGGTTACAACACAGCCACTTATAGGTTGAATATGACCCAACCACAATATTTTAAAACTCTGAATAATACTTAAAAATTAATACTTTTTAAAAAACGAGGGTATTTCACAAAAATTTAGACTTGGGGCTTCTCTTGAAAAGTCAGATCTGACAACTCTGAGCCTGAATCCCACATGGCAATAATTTACTACAGTGGAGCAGCAGCTATCCACTCCAGTGTTTTCTTATTAGCCACAGTTCACACGGAGACTTTTACTTAATCAGGTTACCTTCCTGATCCCGGTGTGTACGTTCTCTGCAGAAAGAACTGCTCTAATTCAGCTATGCATGTCCTCACACAGTCTGTCACACAGTAGGCATTTTATAAATAAATACCTACTGAACAGCACAAAGCACAGTAGTTTCCTTTCTTACGATTTCAGAAATAAGCAGAATAACTACCTCATTCAATCCATACCATGTTAATTTTTAGCATTATCGATCTTTTTGGTAATACTGTTTTATTGCTTGCTTAAGGGCTAATCTGAGAGTCACTGTAAATTTATTGCCAAATTCAGAATTTCCCAATTCAACCACAGTGAAAATACAAGCTCTTAAGTAACAAAGTGATACAAACACATGTTTAATTCTATTAACAAATATTTCTCACTAGTAACAGTCCCAGGAATGCTGCTTTAAACTAGTGCTTTGGATCATTTTCAATAAACAAAGCATAATTTTCCATATGCCAACCTGGTGAATTTAATCATACTAAAAATAACATAGCATATAGACCCACCTGGAGAATAATCTTAAAGTGCAGGGTTGGGTCCACAGTTATCTGCAGATATTAACTGTCTAGGTAGTTAAGGAATTCAGTGAATGTATTCCATTTACTTCTGTGCCAAGTAACAGGTTTTACGGCATTTTAAATGCGAAGTTTAACAAGAAATTAAAAAAAAAAGAAAGAGCTGGAATTGGTTCTGAAAATGAGTCAACTGCCAGTATTGACCCAAGTGTGAATAAATGCCAAGCTCAAAGGCAATACGGCATCTTAATCTTTAAAAAAAAATTACCTGCCGGTGATCATGACACGAAAAGGATATTGAAAAGCCATCACCACAGCTGGAAAAGTACATCAAAGTGTAAAAGAACAAATGATGTTGTTCCAGTAATCAGGCTTTTTATAGGACAGGTAAAATAATGTAAGCACGGAGTAATTTCAGGATGGCAAACAAACAAAACCATGAAATGCCTTAAATTTAATGTTTATTTTATAAAACTGACAAAGTGTCTAGCATTTCAGAGAATGTCACCACGTGAGAAAATGTACATCCTCAATGAATAAAGAAATGCCATTTTAAAACAATATTGAGAAATCATACCTCTCTTAATTATTAAAAATATTAAAACTGAGTCTGGTAGGACTCTGAGGGAGAAGCAGGTTACTTTAGACTTTGCTGTGGGCATAACATCAGTCCAATATATCTGGAAAGGACATTTAAGAGGAGCTAGAAAATTATTCATAGTCTGGATCTTGTGATTCTACTCTGAGGCTTCTGCCCCAAATAAATAATTCAAGGGGAAAAAATAATGCAAACAAAAATATTCATAAAAATAGAAAGAACCTGAATATGCATAATATGGAAATAGCTAAATAATTATGATATATTTACACAAAGGAACAGTATATACTATTAAAAATGACAACTATGTAATTTAGGTAATACTCAAGTGTTTATTAGAAATCATCCTGGATGATTTCTAATCATCCAGAACATGGAGTATCCCTATACTATATATATTATATATGATGGAAATGAATAGGCATTGCTATCATTGGTTAAGAACTGCCTAGAGCCATTCTAAACTTTGCTTGAGAATTATTTACAACACCTATCCAAATGTATTGCCTAAAACATAGGCACTAATTATAATCACACGTAGAAACACATGCCCATTATAATTGGAAGATACACATAATTCTAATTTTAATGACTACATTTGTTATAAAAAGTTACCTAACTACTTGCTTAGTTTTAAAATACCCAACTGTCTTCATTCCCATGCCCAAACTCTTCTAATTCTTCTCATCACAGGATCTTAGAGCAAGACAGAAATATCTCCTTTTCCATATTTTACAGACAAGGGAACAAACACAGAGAGGTTACATAATTCTTCCAAAATGACCTATTTGCAACTTTTCTACTGTTTTTTCCCCTAAAATCATAGCTGATAGAAAAAAAAAAAAAAACCCAACATGGAGGCCTGTACATGGAAGAAAAGCACAGAAACAAGTAGAGCTTTCTGACACACATCACATTTAAAAAAATGTCTGGAGCTTTCTTCTCATAAAATTTTATAAAAATAATTGTCTTCTCAGAGTGAAAAAGGATAAAGAGGAAAAAAACCAGTCAGGGATGGAGGGATAATGCCATTATAGATATCTTATATAATTAACAATTGCCATTCTCAAGCCTGAGGAGTATTTTGTTCTATTTGTAAGACTACACTCTATGAAATGCAAAAAAAAAGTTCCAGGCTCTCTTACCTGTACAGAGGAGTCCATCTTTGTAGTAAAGTGCATACACTCTGGCACTGTGTCCAATTAATGATGAGGTCTCAAAGGCTTCATGGTCCTCCAGTTGCTTCATTCTCAAAATAGCCTTCAAATAAACCTTCTTCCAGTGCAAAGCATCCTGAACAGAATCATCTATCTGCCAGCCCAAATTTTTACAGGCAGTCTGCCACACCTCTGTACAGGCACTTATCACCTTATTCCACTGTTTAGAGACGAGGCAGCATGTGAGTAAAGTCTGAGGATCGAGCCATTTTAACAAATAAAAACTGAGCTCCAGGGGAAGGAGTTTGAGGAAGTCCCGCTTGAGGAGAGTCTCCAGGTTATTGGAGAGATGCCTGAGCTGGACTGCCCCACTCAGACTAATCAGGTGATCCAGAGTTTCATTTTTCTGCAAGTCCGTCAGAGAAAGAAATGTAACAGAAATGTTATCAAGCCATGTCTCAAAGTCCTTTCTCTCCATAAGGTTATGGAAAAATTTACCTGTGGCACATCAAAATATTGTATTAGTTCTGCTCAAAATGACCGTTCAAGCAAGACTGCTAACAAATGAAGTATTAAAAATTAGTGTAAAAAACTTGGCATTACAACATTATGCTCAGTTACATCACAACTGTACAGTTAATACACTGTATTTATCTGAAAATTTTCCATGCACACAAAAGAAAATACATTTGTGAAATCATACTTTAACAAATCATGACCTCAAAACATAACTCAATGAAATTTATGCTGGTGTGTGCGTGATTTGCTCCTTTTGGAGTCTAGCACATGCTACATGCATCTCCACAGTAAAAGATTTACAGAGTATTCATTCCTTATGAAACAGTGTATTCTATACAATGGAACCCCCATCAAAACCATCATAATACCATTTCCTTAATACACTCCATTTGGGCACTAAAATCACAAAAATAAGCACAAGGATGTGACAACCAGAAAACAAGTCTCCGGAGCAGTAATTTGAGACATTGGTCATCATGCTAGGTACAACGTGACCTGTTACTAGAATCACAGAACTGACTACTGGCTTTTGCAATAGATATTCAGGCAAAAAGGTTTGGGGAAGAAAGATAAGCAGATGCAGTAAGTTATACGGCTCATGTATTCTGGTTCTTCCACTTCCTTTATGGCACTGCCTGTTATAACGTGAATTACCAAAGGCCTTATCTGGCCTTACATAGTCTGTTTTTATAAGCCTCATATGAGCTGGTGACAACTCTTAACCTCATGTACCCCCACAGAGCCATGAGGGTCCTGGAAGCCTGCACAAATAAGACAAATTAGTAACTCTGATGCTTAAAAAACACCCAAAGAAAGGGACCATCATCTTCACTTTGCCGATGAGGAAGCTGCAGGTCAGAGAAGGTAAGTGATTTGCCTATAGCCAACAGAGCAGACTGAAAGCCAATGCTCTCAAGATCAGTACGCTTCTAAACACACCAAGTGTCTCTCTCTGAAGCCAGCTACCACCAGAACTGCAACCTGGTGATAGAATCTGGGAGCACTGAGCCTGATTATATACCACCTTCCCCTTTAGGGCTAAATACAACAAAAAAAATTTACAAGTATCCAGCAAAACATACTATGTCAAGGTGTCAACACACTCTTAACAAGGGGACTAAACTAACAGGAAGAGAACAAAAAATAAAGCAAATCACGTAAAAACCATCTTTCCCAAGATAGGCCATGTTGGTAGATATTAGTGCTGGGTGATGGGTACATGGAGGTTTTTAATTCTATTTTCATATGTTGAAACATTTCAATGATTAAAAAAAAGAACAAAAACTTTCCTTCTAATCTGATCTCTCAGTTTCCCATCAGATTATCACACTAATTTAAAAACTTTATGTCCAAATTAAGGGCTTCCCTGGTGGCGCAGTGGTTAAGAATCCGCCTGCCAATGCAGGGGACAAGGGTTCAAGCCCTGGTCCGGGAAGATCCCACATGCCAGAAGCAACTAAGCCTGTACGCCACAACTACTGAGCCTGCGCTCCAGAGCCTGCGAGCCACAACTACTGAAGCCCGTGTGCCTAGAGCCCATGCTCTGCAACAAGAAAAGCCACCGCAGTGAGAAGCCCTCGCACCACAACGAAGAGAAGCCCCCGCTCGCCGCAACCAGAGAAAGCCTGCACGAAGCAACAAAGACCTAATTCAGCCAAAAATAAATAAATAAAATAAATAAATTAAAAAAAAAACTTATGTCCAAATTAAGTTAGAAGAGGAAAATAAACTCCTTTCCATATATGTCACCTAGATCAAGGTTTACACAAATATCCAGATCTAATTGTCCAACTTTGTTAATGTTAAGGTATGTAAAAATCATTTTCATTAATTTCCCAATATCAAATTTGGTGGGAATGTTATTAGACAAAAAGCAGTCAAAGCAAATAAACCTCTTCCAATCACATCATCTGTTGTCTAATATTTTTGAACAGTGAATGGACTTTAACCCTCAGGGTTTGGGCTAGGTAGGATTTATTAATTTAAGGATTTACTTGGCTGCGAAAAAACGATGATTTCACCAAAAGTTTTATCAACTTAACACAAGATAACAAGCCTCCTGGGACTTCCCTGGCGGTCGAGTGGTTAGGACTCTGCGCTTTCACTGCCAAAGGCCTGGGTTCGATCCCTGGTTGGGGAACTAAGATCCCACGAGCCACTCGGCGCAGCCAAAAAACAAAACAAAACAAACAAACAAAAAACCAAAATAACAAGCCTCCTCCTTTTTCTGTATCCTAACAACCTTTTATCTATAAAATTTCTGGAAAAGTTTTACTTTAAAAAAATCATTCACAGCAAGACAAAAAAAAAAGTTTCTGTGGACATTCACAAAATGTCATAACAGCTAATTAGTTAATACTGGCCAATTAAAAACAACCAAAACATCTGCCCAGACATCATTTTTTACAGTGAAGAAGCAGGGGGGCTTCCTCTATCTCACCTGCACCACCACACACACACGGTATGCCACAGGTCCATCACAGAAACGCTGACATTTATGTAAGATGAACTGTCATTTAAATGGACACAACGCAAATTTATAATACCCATGAAAACAATATCATTGCCAAATAACTAAGAGACATCATACAGCATGCCAAATCAATGTACCCGTGACACTACAGAGATTATGGGACGAGTTTTCCAACGAGCACCTTTAAAAACCCAGCCATTTCTGATATTTATACACTCTCCTAACTCCTAATAAGAATTTTTCTTTCCACTCTTACATTAGAAATTGCCCTTTAAGCTACTGAACCCTTTACGGGACACTCTTCTCCAGTTCTTCATCTCTCACTGTCATGAAAAAGGCATCTTTTTAAAATAAAGCAGGCCCCATTAACTTTGCAGAATGCACTATTAAAAAAAATCAGCTTTTGTTTCTCTAAAAAATTGAACTGACTCTGGAGAGAACTTTCTTAAGGTCACAGGTCTAAACTGAACTCTTAGAGAGCCTCTAGGAATATCATGTACTGGCAGCAAAGGTCCCACGGGGAAAACTTCAGGAAGTGGGATTTCAATTCAACTGAAGGAGGAGCTTTTAAAACACCAGAGCTTTCCAATAATGGAACAGCTGCCTCCGGAGTGGTGAGCTTCCCATTACTGGGAATGGTCAAGGACAGCTGGATACAGAGGCAGAATGAGGTAAATGAAAATGCTTTGGAGCAGTCAAACTTTTATTGATTCAGCCACTTCCTCTGTGATCATGGACATGTTCAACTAACTTCTAAGCTTCCGTTTTGTCATCTGTAAAATGGAAGCTAGCTCACCTTGAGGGCTGTGAGAATCAGGACCAGAGTAGGGACATGCCTAGCACAGAGCCCTTGTAAGTTTTATTACTATGAATACCTGGCAGGAAAGCTCCACTAACATCCCTTTCAACCCTATGACATTACCACAGTTTATCTTAAGATGGCTTAAAATATACAGACCAAAAAACTCAAGTGCTCAAACTTACTGGGAATTTAATTTTATAATTAAGGGCAGTTACTGACTTGAGGCTATGATTTCCCACCAGGTGCATTTTCTCTCCACCCTCTCCACACTCCATGGTGTCTCGTCCTTTTTTTCCCCCTCACTTAAGACTAAACATCAAGCTTGCCCTTCTGCCCTCAATAGTAACAAGCACAAACCTCTGAAAGAGGTGGATGATGAAAAGATTCCTAAACTGGGAGATGGGAGACCTGGGTTTGGTCTCTGGTTCTGCCATTAACTCCCTATGTTCCCTTAGGCAACTCTCATCTTTGTACTGGTTTGACAGACTAAAGTACTACTTATAGATATTACCTCACTTGATTTTCACAACCTCGTGGAAGGTATCAGAATTGCTCTTAACTAATAAATGAGGAAATTTATGGCCCCAAAGGTGGAGTGACTGTCCCAGGGTCCCACAGGAAGGAGCAGGTGCAACATCTTTCCCAGCCCCCACCCTCCAAAACCAAAACCAAACCAAACCTATACTCCCAGGTCTTACTAAAGATACAACATTCTCGATTAAACATGATGAATGCATTTTCCTCTCCTCCCTCAGGACCCGGCCTAATCAAGAGAGAAAGCAAGACACTTGTTGCCCTTGGCTTCATCTTCCCTCTCTTTTCTTATTAAGTATAGCCAGCAGTTTAAGAGTACAGAGGCTCTGAACTTATCTAAATGAACTTACATACTTATATTCTGAATATTCAAGAAGCTAGTAACACTGGTTGCTTCCAGAGAATGCTGGAGGGCTGAGGAATAGGGATGAGGGTCCCTTTATGAATTTAAAACCGTGTGAATATCCGTTCTATGTAAATCCGCCTGCAGTTTTAAGATGAATTTTTAAAAGCTTTGAAAGAATACAAATAGTGTTTCTAAAATAAGGGCTCTGCAACACCACTTGTTGCTGGGTGACCCTGGGCAAATCGCTTCACCGATCTCAAGCCCAGTTTCCTCACTTATAAAAGGTAACCACGAACAGGTAACCCTACAAGGGTTTTTAAGAGGAATGAACAAGATAATGCACTTAAAACGTTTAGCACAGTACCCGCACACTGTAAGCCTACAAGAAATGCCGATTACCATCATTATTCAGCATTAACCTTGTTATCTTTATTGCAAACAGCACTACACATACACACCTGTTTCCATGGCATACCCACAATTATGGCGCAGTCCCTCACATTAGTACAGCGCTTTATACTTCATAAACCACCTCTCCACACTTCATCATCTTTCAAACTCATGGCAGCCCTGGGACATGACTGTTAACTCATTTCGCAGCTAAGGAAACTGAGGCACTAGGAAGCAGTCACTCCGAGACTCAATTCTCCCATCTCTAAAATCAACTCCAGATCCCTTCAACCCGTTCGTCGCTCCCGGGTCCCCTGCTCCCGGAGCCGTGTTCCGCACGGCACTGACCTGAGCGAGCGCCCCGGGGCCCGGGACCTCGCGCCGGGCTCACACCGACTAGGCGCGCTCGGGCCGCCAGAGCCTCGCAGCGGCCGGGTCCGCTCCGCAGCCATGGCGCCTGCAGGAAGAGAAAGACAAACAGCCCGAGGCGCGGCGGGTCAGCAGAGGCGCGGGCGCCAGGCAACCCCCTCCCCGACCCGGGCCCGCCTCATATACAGACCTGGACCTGCGGCCGCCGCTCGGGTCCGCAGCCTCACAGGGGAGCGGCTTCCGGTGCTGCCTACGTCATCTCGGCGCGCCCCTCCACCCGCGGCGCCCGGCGGACGCGGCTACACTTCCGGCCCCGCCTTAAAGGGGAAGTGGGAGAGCTGAGGAGCGTAGAGGGAGGCGGAGCATGCGTAGGTCCGCTTAGAGTTGTGGCACGTGAACCAAAGTTTACTTCCAGGCTGTACACACGGATTTGTCCCGCAGGTTTATGTCCGTCATCCAATCTGATCTTGCACCGACTGTGCGGCACTTTTTCTTATTATGCTTACTTTACGGAGGAGAGAGGGAGAATTTAAGAGAGGTGTCCAAAGTCAAACAACGTATAGACATAACATTTATATAGACAATAAGGCACCCGTATGTCCAGTTAGTGGTAGAGCACATCTAGGGTACTTGAAACATGGGAAATAAAAAGTTGATTCTGTGTGGTGGAAACTAAGTATGGCGTCCAGAAAGGTCTCGAGAGCAGATTTGATTCGGTAGGCAACAGGAAGCCTCTGTGAACTTCGAAGCCAGAGAGTGACTGATGACAACATTACAAGAAAATTTAGGAAGACATGGGTACACAGATTGGATAACCTTTATGAAAGAAAAGGCAGTGCTAAGGTAATCAAGAAAACCAGGCACCCCTATCTATTTGCAGCAAATGGTCTCAACCCCAGGATGGTAGGAGTCTGATGAATGAAACTGAAAATTCCAGATGGAGCTGCCCCAGAGACAACATTGTTTCAACCTCTCATGGACAAAGAAACCAAATTGTCTAGGTTTAAGCCCAGAGGCTATCCAGGAGCAAAATTTATGGCTCATTAAAAAATGAAAATTGCAAAATTGAATTTGTATTTAATTAAATCCAACACCTGTGTAACCATTCAATTTAGTATATGTAAAAATTCCCTTTCATTTGAATTTTTTTAGGATATATATTCCCACTTTGTAAAAATCTCCAAGATTGCACAATGATTGTTGAGAAAACATAGCCAACTTTAAAATGTAATGAATTATTCCTAGCCAAATAACTACAAAAACTGCTATGAATGGCAGGTAGGAAGATCAACACGCAAAAAGAAAAACATGAAATATGGCCTGGCGTAGGAACCGAATGTTCATTACAACTGCTTATGTGACAGGAACATATAAATATGCTGGATGTTTTTTCTTTCCTTCCTTCCTTCCTTCCTTCCTTCTTCCTTTCTTTCATAAACTTGCTGCTCAAATGGTATTTGGAGTAATTCCTACACATTCACGCAATAGGAAAATTGCAAACATCAAATGCTTAGTTTCTCTGATTCAGGCTAAAATGGACTACACGTTTTCCATTTTGAGATAAAGTTGCCTGGGAAAGGTAGATGGATGACGTACAATTTATTTAGGAATGTTCTTCCATGGCCTATACTAGGAATTCAAAATCCTTGATGAGACATAAACCAAACCACACCATAAGTTTCTTTGGGTAGAAAAAAAATGCACCCACTAGGGATGACAAGTATCCCTTGATATTTAACACATCTGTTGCATGTGCAGGTACCAGGGAGCAGAAACTACTCCAACTGTTTAGTTTCTTGAGATGCACTCCTTCTGTGATGATGCTATAGAGAGATGATATGGGCGAACTAACTGTTCTTTCAATTCCCACACACATTTCACCAGGCACTTCACCAGGATCGTTTTCAAGAGGTAAATAAGGTTGGAAGCATTTGAAGAGGTTTGCTTTCTAGTCTTTGTTCTGGATTCACTCTAGCTGTAACATGATCAGCACTTGCTGTCCTATGGAGCCAGCAGGTATTCTGGGACAAAAGCTCAGGTTGATTGACAAGAAACCTTATCCTTAAAGTCTCAGGCACAAGGTACTGTACCTCAATTGCTGTTAGACTGAGTGATCCTGAGATACATTTGGGCATACTTTGGCATCTGTCTGGACTCAATAATTTCCAAAGCCCTGAAATCGTTCACAGACAACATGCAGGCAAGTTTCTTATAATCTTTGAAGCATTTTATATCTATTAAAATAAGCTTTTAGTAGGCTGAAGTTTCTTCTGTGTGTAAATCATCAGAACTGAGAAAATGGAAAGAAATTCAGATTATAATTGTGAGTTTGTTTTGCTTTGTTGGTTTTTCCTATTCAATAGACACGGGAAAGTAAAAGATGGAACTCAGGATTCTCTAGTGGTTAAGAGTGAGCTTTGAAATCTGACAGATTTGAGTTCAAATCATGGCCTTACCTCACCCTCTTATTCACTGAGAGATCTTGGGCAAATTCCTATACTGCCTGTATGCTGAGCTTAAGTTTGAAGATAACGTATCTGAAAGGGATATTACCAGGGCTGAATGAGTTCAGGCATGTAAAGTGCTTAGCACAGTGCCTTGCCCCCAGCAAGCGCTCAGGAAGAGGTAAGTGTCATTAGGGGAGTCTTTGTTGATTGAAGCTCCAATTAATAGAGATTTAATTCCTCCAATGTCCCCTGGCTCTGTTATATTGCAATACTACATTGTATATGCTCTTCCAGATGGAAAGTTTCCATCTCCTTTGATGAGGTGGAGTAAGCTTGGCACAGGTATGTCCTAGATCTCTGAAGAGGTGCTATACAGATAGCAGAAATCTGCCCATATTGATAGATGCGTCAGATGGATTAGGGGACATTGTCAAAACAATGTCAGAATTTATTGTTAAATTGAAAAGTCATACTAGAAGAATGTAAATGTTTGATAGTAGCCATTGTTCAGTGGCCAACAAAAGCTACCACTCCATTGAAAAACAGCCTTTGACCTTTGTAGTTACAGAAGAAACTGATCCAAGTGCTTCAATTCCAGAAATATCATATATTTTCCTGTAGGCTTTTAGCACAATGGCACTTGTTACTTTATATCCATGTGTCTACGTCTGATTTCTCTTTGCTTCCCCAGTGTCTAACACAGTGCCTTGTATATAGTAAGTAGGCTTTCCTCCAAGCAAGAAAACAACCAACATTGTATTCATGATGCCTGCTGTCCAGGGGGCCATGATATAGTGGGAGAGACAGATAACAGAACTAAATAATAAACACTTAAAACAGTGCAGTGCTAAGTGTTGTGAGAGGTACATATAGTGTTCAGTGGGGACGAAAACAGAAATGGAGATGGAGCCTGAATGTGTGTTCTTTTATTTAGGTGACATTCTGCAGACTTCGGACTCACCAGTGGTGTTTCATTCTGTTTAATGCTATTCTATTTCATGCCTTGCTTTTTGGGGCTGATTTTGTGGAAGAATATTTTCTGCATGCTTTGCCTTATATAGATATGAAAGTTCTTGAAATTAAGGATAAGGCAAGAAAATTGAACATGGAGCCTGAATGTGTGTTCTTTTATTTAGGTGACATTCTGCAGACTTCGGACTCACCAGTGGTGTTTCATTCTGTTTAATGTTATTCTATTTCATGCCTTGCTTTTTGGGGCTGATTTTGTGGAAGAATATTTTCTGCATGCTTTGCCTTATATAGATATGAAAGTTCTTGAAATTAAGGATAAGGCAAGAAAATTGAACATGGAGCCCCTAAGAAGTAATCTTTCCAAATACTATATCCTGAGCCAGTCGGAGGTGTGTAAAGGGAAGAACATATTTTTGCTCTCTCTTATCTTCAGTAGCCCAGGAAATGGAACAAGGCGGGACCTCATCAGGAAAACCTGGGGTAACATGACCAGTGTCCGAGGGCATCCCATTCTCACACTGTTTGCTTTGGGAATGCCTGTTTTGGTGACTGCCCAGCAAGAGATAGACAAAGAGTCCCAAAAGAATAATGATATAATTGAAGGAATCTTCTTGGACAGTGCTGAGAACCAAACTCTGAAGATTATCACCATGACGCAGTGGGCTGTGACTTTCTGCCCTAACGCCCAGTTCATTCTCAAGGTTGATGAAGAGATGTTTGTCAATCTACCAAGCTTGGTAGACTACCTCCTCAATCTGAAAGAACACCTTGAAGATATCTATGTAGGAAGAGTCATCCATCAGGATACACCCAACAGAGACCCTAATAGCCAAGAATTTGTCCCTTTCAGTGAGTACCCAGAAGAGTACTACCCAGATTACTGCAGTGGTGAGGCCTTTGTTATGTCCCAAGATGTGGCTCGGATGATGTACGTAGTTTTCAAAGAAGTCCCCATTATGGTGCCTGCTGATGTGTTTGTAGGAATTTGTGCTAAATCCATTGGCCTAATACCCATACACAGTTCAAGGTTTTCTGGGAAAAGCCACATCAGATACAACAGATGTTGCTTTAAGTTCATTTTCACATCCTCAGAAACTACAGATGCTGAAATGCCCCTGGCATGGAAGGAAATTAACAGTGGGAAAGAATGTACGCTGTTTGAAACCTACTATGGGCTCATTTCCTGCAAACTTCTGACATACCTTGACAGCTTTAAACTTTTTCACATGGGTACCATAAAAAATAATGTCATGTATTATGGTGATTAGGATTTCTTTGTTTTTCTTAAAAGTGTGTTCTTTAAAAATTCCCTCCTACCTTGTTACAGAAAGTGTCCCTCCTTCCTTGTGTTTTATGTAGTTTCTCTGAATCTTTGATTGTACTCAGCAGGTTGCAGTGTTCTTAGTGCTCTGATGTACTACATTGAATTGAGATCTCATTTTAAGAAATTTAAGCTGGTGTAGCATGATTCTTTTCAAAATAATACCTTTTGTCTAGAAAAGAGAGAACATTAAATTTAATTATAACCAAGAGTCTTGTTTCTCTTTACAATTAATGGGTTTCTAAAAATCACATTCTATGGAACTGTCATGACTCAGTGATAGCAGCTGTGACTGATTTTCGAGAATTCTCAGAATTAAAGGAAAACACTAAATAAGGAATGTAACAAAATGTTCATCTTGTCTGTAAGATGAAACATTTTAGTGATCTGAGTGGTGGAATTACACTTAAAAGTTTTAGCTACCTAGTATATATTAACTTAAACCTCACTAGTGTAAAGACTTGGATCTCTAATTTTTTTGTGAAACAATTTTCATCAAGTCCTAATTAGGCAGTATTTTACAAACGGGATGCAACAAATACACATTTCATGTTATGTATACACTCTATTAGTTTCCTAAAGATGCCTAACAGAGTACAACAAACTAGGTGGCTTAAAACAACAGAAATTTAGTGGTATTAGCAGTAGGAAAATGGCCCATATAGAAAGATGGAAAAAGGGGACTCACGGATACCAGAGATGGCGGAACAGAGATGACTAATCTGGGGACAAGAAAATTCCAGTCACTTGAGAATCATTTTGTAACAGAGCAGGGCTGGTTTATCAACATCACCACCATGGCTTGAAAGAAACCTATCTCTCCATTCTGAACCATCACACTCTGGTAACATATTCATGTAGAAACCTCTGGATTGGTGATCACTTTGCTGTTTAGAGAGCAGAGCACTGGAAAACAGGTGGGAACATTTTTTGTCAATGAAAAGCAAGCGCATCCTTTGTTAATCAGTAAGATGGTATCCTGGTTTAGGCATAGTGACCCCTCCATTCTGACTCTAGTTATTAGGAGTCAGTTTCCCTCTCTCTGATCAACTCAATATGGACCTGATGGATCTCAGAAATAAAAGCAAAGCTCTCAACAACGATGACCCACCAATAAATAAAATAACAGTTTGGGGACCTTTCTGGTTTAGCATGTTATCACTCCTCCCCACCCAAAACCACAACACAGTAAGATGCCTTGATAAACAGCAAAAAAATGCATCGAGGAACACTAGAAACATTTTAAAAAGATTTATTATCTATTTTTCAAAGGAATAATAGTAACAAAAAAGCAAAAGAGACCTTATTAAAAGTATTTATTCTTAGTATAGGGAACATAATTTTAAGATTGCATATTACTTGTTTTTCAAAGAATATTTATATCCAAGACTTTGAAAGTGGAATCAGAAGGGAAAAAAAGACCAAAAAACTAAGGGAGTGGGGGGATAGAAAGAAGTCAGAAACAATTTGGTTCCATTTTAGTTAAAGTGGATTTTAAAATAAGATGGTAAGTCCATGAAAATTTTCTGGGAGAAGAACAAAACTTCCATCTTCTTGCAAAGATTAAGGCAGCCAAAGGAATCTGAGAAACATCTGGTTCAATTACGATCAAGTTTACCTGCTTTCCTGGCTTTACATTGAATTTCAATGTAGAAACAGAACAAATGTTGGTGATAAAATTACATTAGACACTCCATGATAATTCTGGTGGGAGGGAAGTCTGTTTTGTAAAATACAGATGGAGTCAAATGCCTCAGGAGAAATTTTGGTCAATGAATGGTCTAGACTCTAGAAGAAATCACTCTGCTCCTTCCACTGCTGTTGTGGAAATAGGTTTCACATAGTATGGACCTTCGCTCAGGTAAGTTCTGAGCCTCAAATAATTTGGGTTCCCAAAGATTTCTGCAATTGTCTTAGAATTGGCAAGTGCTTTCACCAGTTCATATTTGGCATCCTTTGAAGCTCTGTCACGCTCTACGGACCGGTCCATCACATATTCTACAAAACCTGGACTGTTAAACATAAGTTTCTGAGCCCAGGGTTGGTTTGCAATGGCCTGAAATAGAAGGGGGAAAGAACACAATTCCTCTGAGCCTTAAGTTAAGTTTGTCAATAGGATGGCACAAACCTTAGAAAGAAATTTGGCAACATGAACCTTAAAAATGCTACATTTTGCCCAAGTAAATTCCCTCCTGAAACTCTAACTTAAGAAAATAATCAAAATATTAAAAAAATCTGTAAACAAAGATGCTCATCACACTGTGAAAGGTACACTATAAATCCTTAATAGTGGGAAGATGAGTTAGTAAATTACGGTATATAGCAATAATAAATTAAATAAACATTAAGAATAAAGTTTATAAAGGATAGGTAAATCTGTTATACGAAAAAAGTAGATCCAAATTATACATATGGCATAATTACAACAGTGGAAAAATCAAGACAAAGACTTGAGAAGAAGACTACCCTAAAGAAACTCTCATAGATGTGCATAAGAGGATATTTTCGAGAATGTTCATTGTAGCATCATTTGTAATAGATGCTATCTAAATCTTCATTTACTGGAGATTGACACACTGTGGCTATACAATGAAATACTAATGACTTTCTAATTGCCTCTTTTAATATAGATAAATCTTAAAAACATAACATTAGGGAGAAAAAGGAAATTGCAGAATGATATGAAGAGCACGATACCATTTGCAAAGTTTAAGAATATTTAAAATACTGTAATTTAAGCATATATGCATAGATAGTAAAAGTACAAAATCACGCGTGCACTTGTAAACCCTGAATTCATGACAGTGATTACATTCAGAGAGGGAGGAAGGGGAATTGGATTGGGCAGAGGTAGCAAGGTATGACTGTATGTTTGAAATATTACACCAATAAATAGATAAATATTAATACCAATACTAAAAGGAAACACCTTAAAGTCATACAAACAGGTATGACTCTATGTGCTTTAAAAAATTTCTACGTCTCAATCTTTTCCAAATTTAAAACTAATGAATAAGCAACGTTTATTAAAAATGTTTTTAAAAACCTCACTACTATATTTTAATGAAGAACAAGGCACAATCAAGTTTACAGCCTACGTCTTCCTCCCAAAATGTGTTCTGCAGGCCATCAGCTTCAGCATCACCTGTGAACTTGTTAGAAATTCAGGATCTCGGGCTCTATTCCAGAACCAATGAATGAGAATCTACATTTGAACAAGACATTACAGTTTGAGAAACATCAGCCTACTTAACAATAGTTGAGGATGGGTGGGTTGAAATAAAAACAGCTGCCCAAACCAGTAAATCAAAAATTATCTCTACAACTATGGCTAAGTGGAGCATAACGTAGAAGAGTGGGAAAAAAACAAATCATGAGAATACCAGTGCAGGAGCCAAAATGACCATCACAGTGACTACTGACAAGGGTGAAACAGTCTAAAAACAACATTCTTGAAGTTGACAGGTATCCTGTACCCTTCAAGATGCAGATCCTGTATCACATCTGGTGGGAAGCCTTCCCACTTTTAAAAAAAATTTTCTTTCTTTTTGGCTGCGTTGGGTCTTTGTTGCTGCACGCGGGCTTTCTCTACTTGCAGCGAGCGGGGGCTACTGTTTGGTGCGGTGCGCAGACTTCTCACTGTGGTGGCTTCTCTTGTTGCGGAGCACGGGCTCTAGGCGCATGGGCTTCAGTAGTTGCAGCAAACGGGCTCAGCAGTTGTGGCTCGTGGGCTCTAGAGCGCAGGCTCAGTAGTTGTGGTGCACGGGTTTAGTTGCTCCGTGGCATGTGGGATCTTCCCGGACCAGGGCTCGAACCCGTGTCCCCTGCACTGGCAGGCGGATTCTTAACCACTGCGCCACCAGGGAAGTCCAGCCTTCCCTCTCTTGTCGTCCCCACCCTCCTTGTTCCCTCCCTCTCTAGGCCAAGCATGCTGCCCGAGATCCCATTATTAAGATTACTAAAGTGATGACTACATTTCTATGAGCCCAGGGAACCACAGCAAGTGCTGAAGCTACAGAGTTAAATCAGCTATGGCTCTTATTTTCAATAAACTCTGTTGAACAGGTCAATAAATAAACATTTTCAACAAAGTGTAATAAACAGAACACAGAGGTATGATCCTTACCACAATTATAATTATACAATTAACTTTATAATTATATTTACTGCTTGGGTCCTTCAATAGACGATGAGCTACATGAAAGGAAAGTCTTTGTATCTTTTGTTCACTACTATATCCCCAGAACCTAGCAAAGAAAAGAAACTCGGACAAATATTTGCTGAATAAATGAATAAATGCAAAGTAGGAAAGCCAGCACTGCTTAACTCAACCTTGTGGGTTTGGGCAAAGCTTGCTGAAGAGACACCCAACTTAGTCCTTGAAGAATAAATAAGAGGTTAACAAGCAAAGTCAGGGAAGAGTGTTGAATGTAGAGCGTACACGAGGGTCCAGAGATATGAAGCAAGCAGTCCGCTATCACTAGGGCTGCCAGTGCCAGAAGGGAATGGCAGGAAATAAGGCTGAGGGAAACCAGGGCTAAGGTAGTGAGGGCTTGCTTGATGGCAGATAAGGAATGCGGAATTAATCCTGTGATCCCACAGCACCCTCGAACATTTTGCCACAGCACCTAATACCTTTTACTGAAACCATTTGTTTACATATTTGTCTCCCTAATTAGTCTACAATAATAGTAGAGGGCAGAAACTTCCTATGCACTTGTGCATCCCCAGGGCATGGCAGAGACTGGCTCACTATAGTACACATGTGTTGACCTGGCGGAGCCCCAGCAGGCATGGAAAAGAGGACGCCTACCGTGAACACTTTTAAGGCAGCACAGTGTAGTTCAAAGAAGGGTTGAGTACTGATGCCACGGAAGAGCTCCATCGGGTCCCGAGATAACGAAGAAAACCAGGATTCTGTCATCCTCAGGAGGTCATCAGTCTGCTGCTCAGCCTACAAGACAGAAAAGGAAAACCTCAAGACATTAGGAAGTCAGGAAACCTGGGTTCTGATCATACCCTGTCATTAACTAGCTGTGTGAGCTCTGCCAAGTCTGGAGCATTCTTCCCCAACTCAGCCCAGACTTCCCCAGTTTTGTCTTGTTTCTTTTTTTAATGGGGTGGATTAAGCAATCTCTAGGGTCCTATCCAGTTCTAATACTCTACGATTCCACTTTAACTTTAAAAATGTCTCTAGTCACATAATGAGGGTTATCTTCTTTCACTAAGAGTGGGAGAGATGGCATTTATTTGGTCAACATTTATAGTAAGTTAACTAGTATTATACAGACATATTCTCCCCCAGATATACCACTGTTCTTCATTAATTTCCCAATCTACTTACTGGTAAATAAAAAAGAGATGAAATTGCATCCAAACACCTAATTTTGAGCTCTGTTGAGGCATTCTTTGCTTGATATCCTATTCTCATCAGCAAGCGTTCAAAGCGAGTTCCTTTGAAGAATAACAAGATATTTTTTACTGTGGTAGAATACACATAACCTAAAATTTACCATTTTAACCATACAGCTCAGTACATTCACACTGTTGGGAAACCATCACCACCATCCATCTCCAGAACTTTTTCATCATCTCAAACTGAAACTCTGTACTCATTAATCAACAACTCTCCTTCCCCTTCCCCCCACAACCGTCCCCTGGTAACCACTATTCTGTTTTCTGTCTCTGTGAATTTGACTATTCTAGGTACCATGTATAAGTGGAATCATACAATATTTGTCTTTTTGTGTTTGGCTTATTTCACTTTGCACTATATCTTCAAGGTTCCCCCATGATGTAGCATGTGTCAGAATTACATTCCTTTTTAAGACTGAATAATATGCCTTTGAATGTATATACCACATTTTTTTTATCCATTCATTCACCAATGAACACCTGGGTTGTTTCTACCCTTTTTGGTTATTGTGAGTAATGTTGTTAATGAACACAGATGTACAAACATCTGTTTAAACCCCTGCTTTCAATTCCTTTGGGTATACACCTAGAAGTGGAATTGCTGGATCATATGGTAATTCTATGTTTAATTTTTTGAGGAACCACCATGTTTCCACAGCAGCTGTACCATTTTACATTCCCACCAGATATGCACAAGGGTTCCAATTTCTCACATCCTGTCAACACTTGTTATTTTCTGTTTTTTAAAAAAATAATAGCCATCCTAATGGGTGTTAAGTGAACAATGAGATTTTTAAAAGTATGCTTTCATATACTATGACTGTTACCAACCTAAACCAATATAAAAATAAACATGTAGTCAGAAACCAAGTGACAGGCCTAAAACACGTTCATATGCAATACAGCATATATAAGTTAAAGTGTAGAACTCTGGAATCAAAGGACCTGGATTTGAGTAGCAGCTGCCCCACAGTCTGAATGATCTTAGAAAATTTTCTTAACTTCTCTGAGTGTCACCTACCTTATCTGTAAAATGAGAATGACAATAGTATGTTCTTTGCAAGACTGTAAAAGGATCATATGTCATAGGTACAAGCAGTTAGAAAAGTACACATAACCTGGATACTAGCTGTGATACACAACAGCATATATAATTTTCAACATATATTTCACAAGGGTTTTAACAGTGCTGTACATTTTTCTTTTTCTTTTTTTTTTTTTTTTGCTGCACGTGGGCCTCTCACCGCTGTGGCCTCTCCCGCCACGGAGCACAGGCTCCGGACGTGCAGGCCCAGCGTCCATGGCCCACGGGCCCAGCTGCCCCGCGGCATGCGGGATCCTCCCGGACCGGGGCACGAGCCCGCGTCCCCTGCATCGGCAGGTGGACTCTCAACCACTACGCCACCAGGGAAGCCCTGTACATTTTTTTGTGTGTAGAATTCATAGTACTTGCAAGATACTCATGAATGTGCCATGAGAGTATCACTCTTAACATAAAATCTTGTAACATATTTTTGTTTTCCTTCCTTGACATACAAATATAAAACAAATGTGTCTTTTCAGTAAATATTCACAACAACCCTGAGAAGTAGTTGTTATACACTTGTTATATATGAGGAAAGTGAGGCCTATAGTAGTGAAGTGAGTAAGTGAAGCTCAAAAAGCTAAGTTAGTGTTAGAATTGGGACATGAATCCAGGTCTGTCTGACTCCAGACTATGGCCTTTGTACTATGAATACTATTTAAGAAAGATGTAGAGGGGAAAGAGTGCTTGGTCCAGCCAAGTTAAAAAAAAAATTCAGTAATAATTATGAAACTTTTTAGGGATTAGTCCGTCATGGTAAAAAGACTGCCATCTGTAAAAGCAGTTTCTACTATGCAGTTAACATACAAGCAAATGAACTTATATGATGAAATCTTGTCTCCCCGCAAAAAAAAGAGATATCCTTAAGGAAAGCCAAAACAAGGCATACCAACCTGTTTTCTGTAAAACCTGTTTTCCTTCAACATTGGATCCTAGAATTCCAATTGTGTCCACTGCTACACCAATCATGGTGGGGTCTTGACTTTCTGTCATTTCAAAGACTTTTTCCACAAAGACAGGGTAACGCTCACAGATCTGCTGAGGACTATCCATGATAGCCAGGTTTCCAAAAAACTTCACAAATCCTAAAGATATTTACAAGAATGTATTTTAATAGAAAAAGAAGATAGCATAAATTGTGGGCCCTAGGTTTTCATGGGACAGTTAATAAACTTCAGGCCAGAAAGAGGAGAAAGGTTACAGTACTGTGTTGCCTGGAAATCAGACAGACCATAAGGAGATACTGAAGGACCTGTGATGTGTGGTCCTGATGGAATAGAAACCCCAGGGTGTCAACGGAGCTGGGTCCGAATACTGAAGCATTGTCATATGCAAGAGGGAGGAACAAAGAACTAGGACCAGCGGATACAAATTATAGGAAGGCAAGTTTGGAGTCATTATCAGGAAGAAATTTTTAAACAGAGATGTTCATCGACGAAATAAGCGAGGCTATCTAAAATTAATATCCAATTTCTGGAAGTGCTCAAGAAAAACTAATCAACCAAGTCCTAGAACAGAATGGCTAGAATAATTCTATATTAGATAAAGATTCCAACTCAAGATTTGATGAATCGGTGAAATATACTGTAAGTATCACTGCTAGTAGTTTTATTATGATTCTTTTGGCTAAGGTTCAAGGGAAACAGCCTAATGCTCTAAACAGCAATGTTTCCAGAAAATTAGAATCAACAGTGCATGGCTCCCAGAGCAATAGATTCCACATCATCTTAAGGGAATCAGCTCTACAGAAAACAATCCCTGGCCTCCCCTGTCAGAGATAACTCTGAAACCAAACATACACTGTCATTTCCACAAGTGTCAGTATTTCTTACCTGGCAAATAGAAGCTAGAGAAAGGGTCTGAATCTGCCCCAACAATTATATTAGAAATCTGGTCAATTACTCCTTCTTGAGCGAGGTACTGTCGTCCATGATGAGTATATGCCAGTGATGTCACCATTTCTATACAGGTGGCTCTGAAATGCCAAGATTTTGCATATGATTAGTATAGTTTATAAACTGTTTTCATATAGGTTATTTTATTTAATTCTTCCCACCAAGTGTGAAAGGTGACTGATCCTGGCTCTACTTTTCAGATCAGGACACAAGGATGAGAAAATTGTAACTTGTCCAGAATCACATTGTTTTAACAAGGCAGTTAAGACTTAAATCATGACCTTCTGACTTGAGGCCCATTTTTGTTTTCATTATAACACAACTACCTCCTCAAAGAGTTTTTCAACCTTTGTTTTATTTTGAAATGTCAAACATGAATATTTTCTCACAAAATTATAATGCCTTTACCACATATTTAAAAAATGATTCTTTGGCATCATCTAAAGCCTAACCATGACCAAATTTCCTCAATTAACTAAAAAAAGTATTTTTATAGTTGATCCTAAGGTATTTTAACTGACTATTTGCAAGGTTTTTTCCTATGTCACAAAGTCTGATACTAAGTTAAAGAAATTTAACAAAATAATTTCCTTATTAGGAAGGCTTTGAAACAATGTAACTCAAATGCTCTGAAACAGTATGACTGAGGACTGGTTTATGTATGTGAGTTCAACAAATTCAATCACATTTAAAGAACACAGGACAATCAGAAAATCATTTAAGATAAGAAAAACAAAGTCCTGTGTACACAAAGGTAACTATAGCGCTCTTATAACAGCAAAATACTTGAACCAAGTATTCAACAGTGGGGATGTGTTAGTAAATTGTGGAGTATCCAAGGAAACACTTGGCAGATACTCAAGGGGACTTAAGGAATAGGGGCTGGAAGTAAAGAGACTGGAATTAACATTTCTTTGACAGCCTATATCGGCCATTGTATTGGTCTCTATGGTCAATTCACTTAATCCTCATATTATCTTCTTTACAGAATTGTCATTGTTCCATTTAGGAGATAAGGAAACTCAGGTGCAGAAAGGTTACAATAATTTGTCTAAGGTCAAACAGCTACTAAGTAGTAGAGATGCATGTAAGCCCAATTCTCACTCATTTTCAAAAGTCCATGTTTCTTCTATCATGCCGTAGTGCTATTATTTAACAACATCAAAAAATGTGCATGTTGGGAATTCCAGGGCAGTCTAGTGGGTAAGAGTCGGCGCTTTCACTGCCGAGGGCCTGGGTTCAATCCCTGGTTGGGGAACTATGTTCCCATAAACCACACGGCATGGCCAAAGAAAAAACTTATATACATACATATATATATATGTGTATCTATCTATCTATCTATATATATATATATATATATAATGTGCATGTTAACACATTAAGTCATACAAAATGACAGTTACCATGTGATTGGCAACTTTTAAACAGCACACATGCCTAAGGACAGGGAACACTGTTATTCAAAAGTAGCTGAATTGTCATGCTAAGTTCCAGTATGTTGTCACCATGTAAGTTGAGCAATTTTCAAAAAGCCCCTTCTTCAGGACACAATCAGTCATGAGATTGCAACCTGAGCATAGGCTCCACTAGGGGAGATCACACTAAGTTCCGAGGTTGTCGCCTGTCCCCCCAAGAAAGGACATTTTGCTTTAAGAACTCTCTCCATCAACATACCTGACTAGCACATCCTCACCGGTCAGTTCTCGGAGGAGCTGCGTTACCAATCCACTGGTGGTACAGTAGTTTAAAGATTCTGGTGACACAGAAGATATCTCCACAATTAGCTGAAAGAAAACAGAAAAAGCAGAAAGGTCAAAATAGCCCCAAACTTGTTAGATGGCATTTTAAGTTAAATGCAGGACTAGGAAGTATATTACATACTATTATAAACTAGTATAAATTATATACTTAATATAATTGAATTTTTAAAAATCCATTATTTGTCTCCACAAGCAAGAAAACTTCATTGAACACACAAGAAATTACTCTGGCACAGAAACACTCACCCAGATATACCTGGGTATATCTGCCCTTTTTAAAAAAGAAACCATCAATCAGGACAAAAGCCCCTATCAACAATAGCGAACAGACTGTAAAAATCATTCATTCATTCAATCAGTCGGCCATTCACTTACTCGTTCAACAAGTATGTTCTAAGGGCTTACTGAGAGATCCAGGACACCGAGTATTTTAAGCAGAAGAATGACAGAATCAGATTTCGATTTTTAAAAGATCATTCTGACTACATGTGGCGATAGACTAGGGGTGACAAAAATGGGAGCAGACCAGTTTGGATGCAAATACAATAGTCCAGGTGAGAGATACTGGTAGCTTAGACTAGGGTGGTGGTGGCTATAGCAAAGCAGAGAAATGCACGAGTTTATGTAAAACTGACACAATGTGATGACTGAGTGGATATGTGGCAGGGAGGACAGAGCCTCAGAGAATAAGCTGGAGGTCCAACAGCCAGCCACGTGGACTGGGAGACGGGGCCAATTTGTTGCTGCTGTTTTTATTAGGGGCATGAGGTGGATGGAGAAGATCAGAAGTTTGGTTTGAACATGAGCATAAGAGGCCTAGCATGCCTTCACAAACTCCAACAATTAAAGGTCAATAGAGGCTAAGGAGCCAGGAGACCAAGAAGAAACAGCTACAGAAGCAGAAGGAAAATCAAGATTGCGTAATATTAACAATGCAAAGTAAGACATTGTTCTGAAGAGGGAATCAGACTGTAAACGGTTCTGTTTTGAATATACAATCTATTAATTGCATGGCCTTGGGTCAATGACTCCATCAACAGCGAGATTAATGATAATGAAGTATCAGGTTTACTGTGAGAATTGAAGAGAATATATATGAGAGGATTTAGCACACTGCTCAGTACAAAGCTTCTTCTTACTACCACTACTACACTAATTTTTTCAGTCTAATTTCAATGGGATCTCCTCTATTATAGTACTCAGAGTGCAGTGTAAATAGTTTTTATATGACTGTCTCACACACTAGGCTGGGAGTTCATCCCTACATCCCGAGCACCTGGTATATATAGGGCCTAACATAGACTATAAACTCAATAAATACATGTTAAATGAGCCATCTCGCCTTCTGATGTAAGCCTTGATGCATTCTGAATTATAGGCACCAGAAACGATGCTTTTAGTCTTACCTCATACACCCTGTATCGAACAATGTCATTTGTTTCCATTACACTTTTCAAATCATCCAGCAGATTACTTTCAAATAAAGCCTCCAGTCCAGCCTGGGTCAGTGATATTCTTGACAGGGATTTAATGGCCTTATAAGGAAAGAAAGTATCTCTTAAGTCATAAAAATACCAAACTGTACTTTCTACTTCATAAGATTTATGTGAAAATTAGTGTATGGAACGCAGCTTACCCAAGGAGCATTCACTACATTTTAGCTATAATTACTTATAATTGGAAAAAATACATAGTATTCCCAACAGAAAATAGAAAAAGCTTCTTATCAAGCAACCCAATGTAAGCTCTATGATGGTTAATTTAGAAATGTGCATTCTAGAAAATAAAAGGGGTTTACTAGTTTTATTTTGATGCCATTTATTTATTTCATACCATCGATATGAGGCTGCAAATTCTATTACACAAATCATTCATTCTAAACCTCCACCTCTCAATCCGGAAGGCTTTTCTCTGTCTTTTAGGACATTAATGTCTCTGCAAGTTTAGGCTAACGGTTGTAGATGACTCACCGCTTTAGCTACAGATAGATTCTCTCCACCAATACAATAAACGATTTGTCTTAATAATTCAGCATTATTTAGAATCTCAGTAACAGCATCAGAATTTTCAACAATTCTTCCAACCTGAAAGGAAAAAAACAATCAGAAATACTCTTCCAAGGTAGGGCAACATGGAAACACATGATGGTCAAATTTCCTTAGTGTGCAGTTATTTTAGGAGTTACTAACTACAGCGATGAGTCACTGAAATATTCCAAATGACCCAAATTCATTAAAGCCAAACACACAGATGGTATAGTCACATCTTTGAAAAGAAAGAAAAAACAAAACAAAACAGGTGAGTTAAGACTTGAGACACCTCAGTGAGTGAAAACAATACAAATCTTAGTTCTACCAACTTTCAGTTCTTGATCTTGAGCAAATTAAGTAACCTTTTTTGAGCCTAATTTCTTGTTTGTAAAATGGGAATACAATACTTAACTGCAGGACAGTAATAAAGATTAAATGAAACTAAATAGGTAAAGCACCTCCTACAGAGTTTTGCACATAAATGGTCAATGGATAAATCGATCCTTTCTCCTTTTCTTGAATAAATACTTTAGAGAAAAAAAGAAATAACAGTAGTTGAACATCTAGTGGGTAACTAACTGCTCAGCTTCTATCCCTTCAAGATAATCCTCGGCAGCAGCTCTTCACCCAAACACTAGCATGTTTGGTTACCAGGGTGGTAAGAGTTACTATCCTAATTTGTTGGTATAGTGACCTTTATAATAGTACTTCACTCATGCCACTATAATAAGACTTACCATGGCAATCTTTCTCTCTAGACTAGGGGCTCCTTGGAGGAAAGAAACAGGCTTTATTTATCTTGGTAGCTCTAACAGCATATGGTACAATGCCTGATAAAAGGAGCTCAGTATTTGATGACTAACTGATTCAGATGGTACTCAGTGGAACTTCTTACTTTAGCTTGTAGCTGCCGGTTATAGTTAGCTACGCATACTAGAATAGACTAGATACTCCCTACACAGAGAGCACGTGTTTTCTTCAACTGTCTGTCTCTGGCTCCCAGCATACACCCTGGCCCAGGGCAGGTGGTCACTAAATGTTGAGTCCCTTATTATGTGCTAATAAAATTTCATACCTGGGACAGAGTGAGGATTTTTACAGAATCATTGGGGTGAGTCAGTCCCCTCTGCAGGTCAACCCTGAGGTTCCGGGCCATGTGAACTGGCTCCAAAGCTTGCAGCAATCTCTCCAGGATGGATACACACAAAGTAGTCTGTTCCCTAAAAGAGACACCACAGATCTCATCAATTCATGTCCTACCAGGTAGGAAGCAACAACCTAATATCTGACACCTAGCTTAATGAGGCTCTTCTCCACACAGACTTCCCTTTGAAACACCAACTTCTACTAGTTTATTCAAATTTACCTAGTACCGGGCTTCCCTGGTGGTGCAGTAGTTAAGAATCTGCCTGCCAATGCAGGGGACACGGGTTCGAGCTCTGGTCTGGGAAGATCCGATGTGTCGCGGAATAACTAAGCCCGTGCACCACAACTACTGAGCCTGTGCTCTAGAGCCCACGAGCCACAACTACCGAAGCACACGAGCCACAACTACTGAGCCCACATGCCGCAACTACTGAAGCCCACGCACCTAGAGCCCGTGCTCTGCAACAAGAGAAGCCACCGCAATTAGAAGCCAGCACACCGCAACTAAGAGTAGTCCCCGCTCGCCGCAATTAGAGAGAAAGCCTGTGCACAGTAACGAAGACCCAATGCAGCCAGAAATAAATAAATAAATTTACTAAAAAAAAAAAAAGATTCTAGGTTTACATTTATCAGAAAAGATCTTGAACCAATATATAGTGCAGGAAAACAGCAATATATCTAGAGACTGCCAATCCACTATCCAGAGAATTATTCCCACAAATTGCAATTGGTATCTACAGTGTACTAAGTTCTGAATTACCTTGTCTTTAAATTTCCATTAAAATTGTTTCCTAGAGAGCTGCTCCTTCATTCAGCAAACTATGACCCCACAGACCTTATTCTTCAAATTCCCCTTCATTTCAGTTCCTAGTACATCTCTGGTGTTAACTTATAGATCACTGAAAGTCTCTTCATCTATAATATGAAGTGGTTGGACTAGGTGGGCTCTCTAAAATTTATGAGTTTAATCTTTTATTTGGCATATATTGTATTATGTGCTTCATCCCAAGAGGGATGCAGAGATGAATTCTTCAAAGAATTTACAAACTAGACAGAAACACATATGGAATTACAACATAAGGCAATAGTGTCAAGTATTATTAAGAGAAGTAATGATAATGTCCTTTAGGAGATCTAAGGCCAGTCACTTGCAACTGGAGTGACCAAGGAAGACTTTTTGGAGGGGGTGGCACTTCACCTGGGCCTTAAAAGATGGACAGATTTGGAGGGGAAGGCATTTCAGTTAGAAGGACTGGCATGAACAAAGTTAGGAAAGTGCCAAGTCATGCTCAAGGGAAAGTAGTGCCACTTGGTAGCTGGAGCAGATGAAATATGTGTAGAGTGGAAAAAGATGAGGCTGGAAAAGTAGGATGGAAATATATTGTAAAGGTCCAAGTGCCAGACTAACAAGTCATGATTTTACACTGGAGGCAATGGGAAACCATGGCAAAGATGTGAGCCAAATATCCTGAGAAGTTCCCTGTGGTTGCAACGTGGGAAGGACACACTAGAAAAGGAAACTCAGAGGTAATGAGAAGTCAGACTAATGCAACAGACCTAGCGAGAGGGAGAAAATGAAGGCCTGAATTAAAATGGACAAATAGAGATTTCATAGGCAGACCTGAATAATGTTAATTAACAGAATTAATGAAGGGAGAACACATATGAAAAAGGGAGGATTCTTAGAAGGTCAGAGCCAAGAAAGCCCTCTGAAATCATCCAGTGTTGATTCAGTGATTCATTATCTTTTCAAGAAGAAAGGCCACTTTTAAATTTCTGGATCACAAACATTTAAAAAGTTTTTTAAGTTATCAGATGATCAAATACAAAGTGTTTTTAAATCAAATACCACAGATGTACATAAAATGAAAAGTAAAAGTTGCCATCCTACCATTCTAAGTCCCACTACCATATTAATAGTTACTGATGTATCTTTCAGCTATTCCAAAAGCTACACTGGCCTGTGTTCAAGTGGGTGTGGGAGGGTGGTAATCCTTTTTAAAAATTACGCATAACGGGATTATAAACTCCTACAATTTTCTTCTTTCATTCAGCAACATATATTAAAGATCTTTCTATGTCCACATATATAGATCTCCCTCAATTTTCCTAACAGCTACATAGTATTACAGTCATGTGTCATAATTTAAGAATCCCCTTTTAATAGATATTCAGGTGGTTCCTAGTTTTTTTGTTTTGTTTTGTTTGTTTGCTGCCTCCTTCTGTTATGAATATTCCTGTATATACAGTACATTTTGTGTGTGAGTATACCTGCATGTTAAATTTCTGTAACAGGGAATTACTGGATCAAAGGTATGTGAATTTAAAATATCGATGGATCCTTCCAAATTGCCAGGATAGGACCCCTTCTTAAGAGGTGGGAAAAAGTCAAGGACTTGGATATGTGGTTGTGGAGTCCTCCCCGTAGGTGGGCAACCTTGCTTTCCTCCTCCTATTCCAAGGATGAAGGCAGTGAGGCTAGGCGACGGCCACCTCAGAGCCTGGGCTTGAATCCCGTCTCTCGCCTCTCAGCCCGGGATCCTTCCCTCTCTGAAATTTCATTGATATTCAACCTTCACTGTGACTGGGAAAAGCCTCCCCCGTCACCACCACTCCCATCCCCGTCTCCATACTTGGGGGTGTCGCTCTCCCCCGCTCAAGCTGCCGGGTCATCTCACCGATGGTTCTCGTTGAGCAGGGAGAAAAGCGGGCCAAGGCGCAGTTCCGCCGCTTGCTCGCGGAGCTCGCTGAGAGGCACCGACTGCAGCACCGACTGCAGAGCGCGCAGCTCCTCCAGCGGCGCTTCCAGCCGAGACACCTCCCTCAGAAGCGACAGCGCCTGGGCCGCCATGATGCCCCCTCCCGCCCGGACTCGCCAGTCAACCCTCCCAGCTCCCGGCGCGCTTTTCCAAGCCTCGCGAGATCTGCCCGGCGCAGACTCCCTTCCCCGAGTTTTGGCTGGGCCAAAACGGCCCGGGCTGCACCAATAGAGTTGCGGAGCTGCCGGGCAGCGCGCGCTCGGGGGCTGCCAAGCCTCGCGAGAGCGGGGCTGACTAGAGTCGCTGGTGATTAGGGGGTGGCATCGCGGTGTTATGTTGGACGCTGCTCAGTTGGTACTGCTGTCCGACTCTCCGGTTGGTTTTGCTTCTGTCTCACTGAGAGCGAAGGCTGGGTAAATGCCTAGCAAGCGGTGTGGTGAGAATGAGGACCAGCCAGAGGTTGAACAGCCTTGGGGGCGGCCCCCTGGCTCTAAAACCAGGCTCAGCAGCGGCTATGGTGGACGCCGCTGCGGCTTGGGCAGGGGCTTAGGCCGCCCGGGGCGGGGCGGAGGCGGTGGGCATCCTGCTCCCGGGCCAGACACGTATTAAGAGGAGGCGGAGGGTCATGTGTCTGGAAGACGAGATGAAAATTCTCGAGAAGCTGGAAGAAGGGTTTGCGCACCCTTAAGCAAAACGAGGAGGCGGTCAGGACCAGCATGGAGAGTATTTCGCCCGTCTGCTCCTAGGTGCTGTGCATTCCTCAGGACGTAAACATCAAGAAGATGGAGACGAATTAATCTTTGGGGTCTAGGATTAGACCAGAGGAGGAGGGGGCAGCCTCTGACGCTGAAGGCCATCTGCAGCCAGGCCAAACGGGTTTACATGCAACTGGTGGAAACCACTGGCAAGGGCAACCCAGAGAAGTTTCATGCGAGCAAGGGATGGTTGGAGAAGTTTAGAAATCGCTATAGGCTGCTGAATTCGAGGTTGATAGGGGAGGAAGAACCGTTAAATACCCAGTCGGCACCCACGTATTCCAAGCAACTCGAGAGTTAGTGGCTTTGTACCTCAGCAGGTCTTCACCGCCAAGCAGATGAGCCTGTTTTGGAAGTGCTTGCCTTCGCGTACTTTTGGGGAAAAAGACAAAATTCCGGAAAGCTTAGAGGAAGCTAAGGACTGGATTTCTTTCAATTTTTGTGCCAGTGCCGCAGGTGACAAAACCATGGCTGCTTTATGAAGCAGCACCTGTTTTATGGGAAAAAATATAAAACGCCTGCCTATTTTCCGGCGATCACTAACAGTATCATTAACAGCTGCCCTCATTTTGGATTGGCTTCGTAATTGTTTTATTCATTGAACCTGGAGTTATTTAACAGAAAAACGTCTTGCCTTCAGAGTGTTACTGTTTTGGGACAGAGGTCTCAGTCACCCAGACTCCATTCTTTGCTCATCGCAATGATGATATTGTGTTTCTCCATCTGGAGGGCAGTAGCTATCTTAAGCCCTTGGATCAGGGTATAATTGAAGCATTCAGGAGGTAATACACCAAGCATATGTTTGACTACTTTGCCGACTTTTTGAAAAAAACCCTTGCCTCACTTTGAAAGAAACATGGCAACATAATGATGCTTTGGTAGTGATAAAAGAGGTGATGGATGATATAAAAACCAGCCTCTCTTAATAAAGCTTGGTGGAACCTTTGGGATGATGTTGTGAATGATTATGCATGTTTCCCTAGAGCTAATGAAGAAGTTGAAAAAAATCATAGAGTCTGAAAATGGATGGGCTTTAAATTCATCGATATTGATGAAAGTGAAATTAATAAGCTACTTAAGTTTCAAGCTTTGGCAATAACAGAGAGTCAATATCTGTAGATGAGGAAGAAGGCAAATCTCTGGAACCAGAGATAAAGTTGAACTTAAGGAAACAATTCTGTCTTACACCAGGTGTCAGACCTCATTGAAGCTGCAATTGATCTTTACTGGATTGAAGTTTGGCCTTTAAAGATTTCAGTAAATTGTTGTACACCTGTAAAGAGGCCCAAAAGAACCTTCAAAATAAAGCAAAGGAGATGAAGAAAGAGAAGGAAGACACAATAAAGAGGAAGTAGTGTGGGTGAAAGAGATGGGTACAGAATCTGACTCTGAAGAGGATTCTGAGTCCATATCTGAATCCAGTAAGGAGGAGGAGAGAAAGAGGGTAAGACGCCTCCAGAAGAAGAGCTTATAATCTCAGGCAGTGGCACTGAGGCTCTTACTAGAGCTGAAGAATCTGCCAAGGCCATAAATGCAGAATTGGACTTTTGGAATCTAACCTTGGAATTGAATCTGAAGAGAGTAGAAGTGCCTGAGTTGAAGTAAGAAGAGAATCCAGAAGCGGTTTCTTCCAAATAACAGTTCATCTCTTGCCATCCTTCCCCTGCTGCCCCAGCATCGCCTTCATCATGACCATCCTTATAATCACCAAATCAACAAACGTTTATTGAGCATAATCTCTGTGGGATCCTGTGCTAAACTCTGGGACATCATCTCAGGATCTAAGGTAAAATGGTCATTAACAGTGGCCTTTCTTATTAATGTAATAGATTTAAAAGATCATAGCCTTGATTTATTTTAGTGGACTTTGAATATAAAGCGGTTTTTTTTAGGATCACTCAGCCTTATTTTCTCTAACCCTGTTTTTATCACACACGCTAAGTTTTTCAATCACATATGGAGATTTTCTGAGTTAACCTTGTTTGGTAGTTGACATGAGACTACTTGCTCGTGAAACGCTGACATGGTCTTACATTTTATAAAGCACTCTTATATTAATCTTCTCTGTTAATCCTCACTTTAAACCTATGAAGGAGGTATTAGCCCTTCCTTTACCAAAAAAACCCCAAAAAACTCAGAGAGGTTAAGTTATTTGCCTGAGTCCACATAGCTATTGATGTAAATGATAGGACTAGGGCTACAGCTGACTTTGTTAGACACTTTGCCAGGAAGTGTATCAGGCCTTTAAGAATTTATAGTCCCAAGGAATGAGACAGACAGGTAAACAGGTAATTAAAATAGACACAGAGGCTGTGAACTGGCAGCCTGCAGGCCAATTTAGCTAACAGGTGTGTTTTGTTTCGTCTGCCCAGTTTAAAACAATTTTGAATTGGTTTTCAGCATTCCCCCCCTCTTTGTTTAAGGTACTATTTACATACAACACAATTCACCAATTTAAGTGTATAGTTTGTGGAATTTTTTACTGTTTGTGTAACCACTACCACAGTCAAACTATAGAATAGTTTCCTTGGCTTAAAATTTACTTATGGCCTTGTGTATTCAGTTTCTTCCCCTGAAGTGCTGTCATTTAAAAATTAAGATATTTCACATTAAAAAGCTGGATTAAAAAATTGGAAACCCTGACAGCAGTGGACTCTGCATCTCCAAAGGGCAACAGTCAGTCCTTAGCGTGCTGCTTTTAAAGATTTGTTTAATAGTTGATGTTAAATGCTGCGATGGAAGTGTGGACAAAGTGCCTTAGGGGAAAGAGAGGACTGTGGGGATTAACCTTGGGAAAGACTGCACAGAGCAGCTGGCCTGGAAAGACAAATGAGTTCACAGGGAGAGCAATGAGGAGCCAGAGTGTGTGCTCTAAGCCAGAGAGGATTAGAAGGGAGGTCCTAGGAGGAGAGAGTGATGTGTGGGGGACAGGGAAGGGAAGGCAGCCACGTGTGTGCTTCATTTATTTGGGTTTATTTGGTGGGATGGTCCTCTACAGCGGTCCCCAACCTTTTTGGCACCAGGGACTGTTTTCGTGGAAGACAGTTTTTCCAGGGACTGGGGTGGGGGTGGGGGGTAATGGTTTCGGGATGATTCAAGCGCATTCCATTTATTGTGCACTTTATTTCTATTATTATTACGTCAGCTCCACCTCAGATCATCAGGCATTAGATCCCGGGCGTTGGGGACCCCTGCAAAGTGGAAGAGTTCTGTGTATGTGTATTTGTGTTTGGGCTGACGATTTTATATATCTAAGAAACTTAGGTCTTTTAATCTGTACATCTCTGGGGATTTTATGGGTTTTTTTGTATGTGTATGTTAGAATGGGAAGGGAAAATTAGTATTTTTACTTTTGCAGGGGTTGGAGGTTTGCATATGGTGCTTGGGTTGTATGTTTCCAGAAGGAGAGTTGCCCAGTGAAAAATTACTCCCTCTTTCCCCGCCCCCTCCACTATCTCCTTCCGGCCAGCCTGGCTGGGACCTGGCTGGGCAGTGGGGCAGGCAGCAGGTGGTAAGGGGAGAGGGCAGTTCAGGCCCTTCGTGCCCGCCCGTCAGCCAGCAACTCGGCCTCAGGCCACAGTTCCAATAGGCTGTGCTGCTAAATTACCAGCGACGCCATGGACAGGCTGGGCTTACGGTGCCCTTGGCCAGGCTACACGCGGCCCTCTGTCCTTTTATGCCTTTTGGTGAGTGTTCCACACTACAATGCTATGAACCCTCTCACCTCTAAACCTCCAACCTGGGTATTGAGGGAAGAACGTGCATTTCTCTTTTACTCTTCCTGGGGTTTTGAGCTGGGGGCGGGCAGGTAGTGGGTGGACGGTAAAATCCTTGGAGGCATCACCCTGTGTCTTGGAGATTGTGGTGTGAACGTGAAGATTACCAGCACCTCTTTATGCCCTGCCTTGTGAGGGGGAGTGACTGGGCTGTGTTTCACTGCCAGGGTCCTTGGGGTGGTGAGAGGTGTCTGCTGGTGAGTTCTCATGTAAGGGTCACATGATAGGTTCTTTCCCCCTTTCCAGTGCAGTTACCATCTCATTTTCCTGGGGGCTTTCTTTTCTCATCTCTGAAGTATGTTAAAATGTTAAGGTTGGCAGTGGCTACAGAGTCCCTACAGTGGTGCTGGTGGTCGCAGTGGGCTGAGTGGGGTGGGGTGCGGGGGTGGTGTAAGGGAGAGCTGTGTGGGAGGGTCACAAGCCTAGGGGTCTAGCCTAGCTCTGCTGCTCACTTTTTGGTGATTTCTTCCCCTCTCTGGCCCTTAATTAACTGGCACAAATCGGTGGCTCAACATTTTGGGGACGTTTCTTGATTTTGTGTGTGTGTGTCTATGTGTGTGAGTGCAAGTCTGGATTTGCACCCAAGGAAAGTGTATAAACAATGTCAATTTCAGAGTATTCACAGATTCCTTAAAACTAGATGGATTACAAATTTAGAACCACTGGGTGGTTTCTGAGGCCCCTTCTGCCTTAACACAGATAGTAAAGTCAACCATAATCTCTTAAAGGCTAGGCAAATACTGCAGGACGAAAAAAGAATGAAATAATTGAAAGGGTACATAAAATATTTTAAACGAATGTAAAATTAGAAAAGGTATATAGTAAAGACATAAATATGAAAATGCTATAAACTTACAGTAAATCTTTTCCCGTTATAATGTTTCTATTAGGGAATATGGTGATGTGTGTATTTTGCATTCATATAATATCACTTTCTAATATACTGTAGTCCACTTTTGGTTCAAAACCAACCTTTACATGCTTCTGATTCTTTGTTGATATGGTCCACAAACATTTCTCAAGCCCATACTCCTTGTCAGGGGGTTATAAAATGCTGGGGATACAGAAATGTATGAGGCCAAAGAGCTCACGTCCAAGGAGGGAGACATATGTAAACAACTGTCTGTATTTCAGTGTGATTGATGGTACAATAGAAGGATGTTTAGCAGCAGTCCTGACCTCTACCCACTAGATGCCAGTGGCATCTCCTCCCCAATCGTGACAATCAAAATTGTCCCTAGATGTTGCCAGATGTCCCCTGGGGGAAAAATTGCCCCAAGTTGCGAGGCGCTGGATTAAGTGAAGCTGAAATAAGCCCACTGTATCAATTCCTAGTCGTGCTCCTTGCAGTTCAGAGAGCCCAGAAAAGGAGGCAGGAGTCTTGGATTTAAGTCTTGCTTCTGTCACAGAATTTCTGTATGTTCTGCCTCAGTAACATTATCTGTTAAATGAAGGGTTATCTTAGATAATACCTGAGGGCCCAAAGTACCTCTTAGTATTTTGTTTTGTTTTGCTTTTGTTGTTGTTGTTGTTTTTTGCGGTACGTGGGCCTCTCACTGTTGTGGCCTCTCCCGTTGCGGAGGCTCCGGATGCGCAGGCTCAGCCGCCGTGGCTCACAGGCCTAGCTGCTCCACGGCATGTGGGATCTTCCCGGACCGGGGCACGAACCCGTGTCCCCTGCATCGGCAGGCGGACTCTCAACCATTGCGCCACCAGGGAAGCCCCCTCTTAGTATTTTTTGACTATGAGTTCATACAAGAGTTTCAATGCATTTTAGGTGAGTTTATAGTTAATCCTATTAGCTCAGTGTTACACTGATAACTGCTGGCCGAAATGCCCTAGATCTTCCTTAGGAATGGTTTTTTTGGTTGAGGGACAGACCATTACTCCTTTTGTTTAGAGTCTGTACAGGAAGCCACCTTAGAGTCATGTAGTTGACCCCTTACAGTTTTTTAGTTTGTCCGATTCTCTGCCAAAAGCTCTGTGGGTGACCCAAAAGCCCTACTTACTTCACAAGGCTATTTTGTCTCAATATCAACATCTTGCTGGTGTACTAATTCACCAGTCTAGAAGTTATTTCTTGAGAACCTGCTGTGTGCTGTGAACTGTCCTGGGGACACAGTGATGAGCAAACCACAGTCCCTTCCTTTATTGGATTAGTGATTATATATTGTTTTTCCTATCTTGTTTGAACCCATGGCAGCTCTTGAGGCAGGCAGCACAGATGTCATAATCTCCAGTTTCTAGATAACATTTATAGAAGGCAAAGGAAGTAACTTGTTGAAGACCACAGGCATCAGTACTGGCGCTAGGATTTAAATCCTGCTCTTTAGTGCCTTTATTTTTTCCCTATATAATCTAATTGAGTTGTCACCAAAAGCTTCATTGAAAAGCCTGGTTCTTTTTTTCTTGTGTGGTCACTGGTTTGTGCAGAGGACTAGTGTGTTGGATTGGAGGTGTTGGTGGAGGTAGTGGGAGGGAATGAGAAACCCACCCCAGACAGGCGTCTAGTCAAACTGAAGCTAAAGACATAAAAACGCTACTCAGGCCCTGCCAAGAAGTAGGAGCCAGGCAGGGCCAGGCAATAACGTAGGAGTGGGAGGACAGAGGTTTATTTGAGCGAGATGTGAGCCCCGGGCTGGGAGGCAGGAGAAGCACGTTCTTGTTCAGCCTTGCCTGAGTCACAGTGGGACTCCTTGCAAGTTGCCTCTATCCCTATTAATGACTCCTTTGTATTCCCCCAGCAAAGAACCCTGGAATAGAAGATGTCCTCCAGTTCTTTTCATTTCCTCTTATTTTAAAAGTTTGTCATTAAAAAAGCAAGAAAAAGTATATCTTGCCTGTCTTTTCCTCTCACGGTGTCACTGCCATTTTCTTAGCTCAAGATCTTAATGTCTTTTTCCTGGAACATTGTAATGGCCTTTTGAATAGACTGCCTTCTGGCCACTCCCCATCCTCCTTCAGCTTGATCATATTATTACTCTTCTACTTTAAAACCTGCAAAAGCACCTTATCACTTGAGTATGAACCCTCCATTCCTTAGCCTGACCCCTTATAGTTCTAGCCAGTCTCATTCTCCTCCCAATCTCTTACCCACAGACTAAGACCCATGCAGACTAGATAGTTTATCTGTCCCTACATACCTCTTGAGTTTGTACATATTATCATATCTCCCTCTTTTGTAATTCTGCTTATTATTTCAGTTCCAACTTAGATAGTACCTTCTTTTCAAAGCCTTTTCCTGTCTCCAACAGGTAGAGCCTTCCTCCTGGACCCTCCAGTTGTCTGTCACAGTAGTACAGGTCACATTGCTTTAGAATCAGCCTTCCTTTTCCACTAGACTCCCTGTAGCACCTGGCACATACACAATTGAACGAAGGTGAAATTAACTCCCTAAAACATCGACAGGTGTAAGAACTTGTCATTCATAATAACCTCCATGGGATGATAGCAGCTCAGTGTATGCCGTTTGGCATTACCTCCAGTAGCAGTTTTGTACAGTAGGAATGGATTTCAAGTTATCCAGACTCGACTCCTAATCTTGGCTTCAGTTAAAAGCTGTGTGATTTTTTTTTTTTTTTTTTGGCCACACTGCCTGGCTTGTGGGATCTTAGTTCCCCTACCAGGGATTGAACCCGGCAGTGAAAGCGCTGAGTCCTAACCACTGGACCGCCTGGGAATTCCCAAAGCTGTGTGATTTTGAGCAAGTTTCTTGATTTTTGAGCCTCTATTTTTTTTTCTTTTTTTTTTTACCATTTGTAAAATGCAGAGGCAAATAATCTAGACATGAAAACTTTAAGCACTAAAACTCAATACAGATCCCAGGAATTATTTTGTGGATGGGAAATAGGGATGAAAATATGGTGCTCAGCTTTGGTTCCAGTCTGCTTGAGCTGGCAAATAGTGAGTTGGCCATGTCACTGCTGATCTGTGCTTCTCTTTTCCCACCGTGTAGATCCTGACTGCTTCTTTCCTGACATACCCCATGCTGAGGACCCTTAGCCAGCAGCTCCTTTCAGTTGTCACTGGCAGCTATGTCTCCGGCACTTACTCCATCGTTTTTGTCAACTGTCCCAATGAGCAGATTGCCAGAGATATTGCCAGGTATGGTGAAGGGGCTTAGGTGCTGCCCCAGGAGGCTCGGGAGCTACCAGGATGCTCGGGAGCTACCAGGATGCTCCAGAGGGGCCACTTTGGGGTACTTCTCTTGCTTTTGACAACCCCATCTGTCCAGTGATGAACTACACAGCTGTCTGCTTGGGGTGATATGAGAAGCGTGGCTGAATGACACTTGGATGGATCCTGCGGCTGGGCCTGAAAATGCTGAGTGGTGCATGGGGGCGTAAAAGTGATATGAGACCCAGAGAGATAGCTGGCTTGCTCAAGTTGTTAAGATAAGAGAACAGTGGAACTCTGCAAGTTGAGAATTTAAGAGTCCTAATTCCTGACCCAGCTCTCTTTTTGGAGATAGTCTTTGCTTAGTCCCAGAGGTGCCCACCGTGACAAGAGGAGGAGGAGACCAATTCCAAGTATATGGCAGATTTCTAAAAGCAGCTGTGCTGTGGTGGAAAGAGCACTGGACTTGTATCAGAACAATTTGAATCTTGGCTCTGCCGCTTGCTGTGTGACCTCAGGCAAGTTGCTTCCCTTCTCTAAGCATTAGTTTTCTGAATTATAGAATAGGATAATGCCACCTACCTCACAGGGTTGTTGAGAGGATTATATGATATATGTACAGTCCTTATTCCAGTAACTCAAATGTAGTAGATGCTCAAAAAATGTTTGTTGTATCTGAATTTCCACCCTTCACTTCTCTTTTTTTTAAATTTATTTTTCTTTTTTTGGCCGCGCCTTGAGGCTTGCGGTATCTTAGTTCCCTGAACAGGGATAGAACCCAGGGCCACGGCAGTAAAAGCGCCAAGTCCTAACCACTGGACTGCTAGGGAAGCTCCCCTGCCCTTCACTCCTTTATAGCTACAGCTTTGAAGCGGGTTAGTGGGGCTGAGGGGTAATGGATTTGGCTCCTGGCTCCCTTTCTTCTTGCTCTGCAACTCAGCATTCTTGAGGTTTGATGATAGCTTAAGTTATAGTGTTTTATGTGTTGAATTCGGTCTTTGGGGGCACATAGCCTCCAAACTGATGGTCCCAGGTTAACTTTGCATTTGATTCCATCTTTCCTGCCCCTAACCAGAATGTCTAGTTTTTCCTTATTTACATTACGTTTGGAGAACAGCTCTTGTCTAAAAGAACATGTGATTACTCCAGAAATATGACCTAGTATTGTATTTAGCAGCTAGGAATTGAAATCCCTCCTGTGCTTCTGGTATACCCAGGATCTGTGCTGAACTCTCTGGACCCGTGGACTAGCCACTCTGGGTCCTGTCAGGGAACAACTTGAGCTGACATCTGCGAGGTGTTGGGTATCAGGAGGAGAAGGATTCTAAGGCCTGGATTCTAAATACAGTAGTTGAAAGGCCAATTCAGGTAAATGGATCAGTATCATCTTGAAGAGGGGTCTCTATTGTCTTTGCATCCAAGGTTGCTGATGAGAGGTCAGGAATGGGGTCTCATTGCTTCACAGGTAATGCTTTTTCTCTCTGGTTTTTCTCCTAGTTTTTAGGAATTTCTCTTTGTCTTAATGTTCAAGTATTACTTTGTTAAATATAGCCTCTCTACTCTCTCTATCTGCATCATGCTTTCCTGGAACTCCTTATAGATGTTGAATTTGTTTTCTGTGACTGAACTTTATAGTTTTCTTTAGACTGAATTTTATAGTTTTCCTTTTCAAGATTTCATATTGTTTTTAATAACCAACTGCTCTTGTTTTGTAATTGTCTGATCTTGTTTTATAAATGCAATGATCTTGCTTTATCTTTCTGTGGATAGTAATTATACTTATTTTATGCTTAATTTTCTTCCAGCTTTATTGAGATATAATTGACATATAACATTGTGTAAGTTTAAGATATACAACATGATGATTTTATATGTGTATATATTACAAAATGATTACGACAATAAGGTTAGTTAAACATCCATCATCTCAGTTACTTTTTTGTGTGATAAGAACTCTTTAAGATCTACTCTCTTAGCAATTTTCAAGTATACATAATTGTACTTATTTTTAAATCTTGGTTTCAATTATCCTTCTCATGTAAATTCTTTTTTGTTGTTGAATTTTAGTCTCTCATGGTGTTGACTTTCCTCAAATACTTTGTAATTCTTACTTGTAGCCTCTCTCATCTTCTTAGCTATGCTTATGGGGAAGTGTAGAAACAAATGGAGGAATTGACCTTAGGTGGTACTCTGCAGTGTGCGTGTGGGGCATGTGGACATTCTACTGGCTGGGGTACCCAAGTAACTGGTCTTCTGGGCATGCACTCTCCCTTTTGTCCTTGGCTGTCACCGGCCACTAGGACAGTGTTTTGCCTTTTGTCCAAAATTCCCATGCTCACTGCTCTGCCTGTATCAAACATCCCATTACTGTTGCCTGGGCCATGGGAGATTTAGGGGGTCTACCTGCTCCTGCTGTGGCATTCCAACTGTTTACCTTGACGGTTGCCTCCAAGTTCTTGCCTGCTCTGGTTCCCATTACATCTAGATTTCAAACTGTTGCTTTCATATTCTCTCCCCCACCTCCTGCCCCAAGTTCAAAAAGGCACATTTATTTACAAAGGAACAGTATAAATGTAATAAGGAATAAAGGAAATAAAATAATAGGCATACATATTTACATAGCAGACGTAGGCAAAACTTACTAAGAAGATTCTTGAAATACACTTACAATCTAGGATTCAACAGTTAAAATCAGTTTCTAAGAATAATTTATCACCTCAAGAAGAATTTTTAGGATGGTCAACTTATATGATTCAAACTGTGGCTATGTTAGTGAAAAAATTATAATTTTTTTTTTTTTTTTTTTTTTTTTTTTTTTTTTTTTGCGGTACGCGGGCCTCTCACTGTTGTGGCCTCTCCCGCCGCGGAGCACAGGCTCCGGACGCGCAGGCCCAGCAGCCATAGCTCACGGGCCCAGCCGCTCCACGGCATGTGGGATCTTCCCACACCGGGGCGCGAACCCTCATCCCCTGCATCGGAAGGCGGACTCTCAACCACTGCGCCACCAGGAAAGCCCAAAAATTATAATTTTATATTCTTCAAAATTCTCCAGGTTGCTGGAGGCCAAGAAAACCAGATCACTGCCAATGTTTAAAAGATTCAAAGGCTCTTAAGTTAAGAAGTCCCCCTACATGCTCCCATGCATGTCTCAGGGCTGCCTTTTTTCTTTAGGGCCTCCTCCTAGTTGCTAGTACATAAAGTGTTCTTACTGTGCTCTGGCACGGTGAAGAAATGTTTTGTTGTTTCTGGTGTGGGGTGTAAAAGGGAGGTTGCAGTGTGTGTGCAGCCCACCAGCTGAGCTGGAAGTCTCAATTGGAGTCCTGAGTGATGTGGCAGTGGAGCTCTCCCCTCAGCTGTTCTGTTCAGTATTTTTCGTTAATGATTTGGGTAGAAGAGAGGCAAATAGGTTCACTTCCAGGATTTGTAGAAGGAGAGTAAGTGGGTACATGGTGGGGAGGGCCCCACAAATGTTAGCCGGCAGGAGCCCCAGCTCTGCCTGCGGAACTAGTGCTGGGACCAGGTCTTTCAGCTCCAGTTTAGTGCTCTTTCTTCTTTAGTGCTCTTTAGCGTTCATTCTGCTGCCTCTCAGTTCTGGTTCAGTTCCATTCTGGTTCCTGGCCGTGTTCTTAGAGCTCTTCATTGACAGATACATTCTAAACTGGAAAAATCTCTTATTGGGGCTAGGGTGAAAACCTGAATGTTGAACCAGGAGACCTGGATTCTAGTTTCCTTTTTGCTGCCAACACCACATATGACCTTAGACAAGTCTTCCTTCTCTGGGCTTTGATTTCATACGTAGGGAGATGGAATTGGATTAGGCCAGGGTCACAGACAAAGATGTCACAAGCAGGCAACTTAAATGAGTGAAGTGGGCTGGGGTGTCGCGCTGAAGAATGACTATAGTTAGCAGCCCTTACTCGTCCCAGGTGTTGAGAGGGAGAACAGTGGAAACTGACCCGAGAAGCGTATGTCATGCCTAGAGGGAGTAGCCCCTGCTCAGCTCTAGCTAAATCTGACCTTGTAGGACTACAGGTCCAAAATGTTATAAGATTCATTTTTTGGTGAGAAGCTAGGTAATGTGTATTTTTTTTAATGTGAAATACCCTGATAGTAAATATTGGTAGCAAAATCAAGATTTTTTTTAAATGCCGTGAGAGCCAAACCATGTATCTGGTCTGTGAGCCTCTAGTCTGTGAACTTTGCAGTTTCTAGAGACCCCAGAAGCTCTGTCTTCTGCTTTACTCACATGAGCATGAGGGCTCGAGCTTTCCGTCTGTGACTCACTGCTGGGCTTTAGTGTGTGTATTTGTGTTTTATTTGTTTGTTTGGCCACAGGAGCTTTTTGAATAACACAGCCCTCCATAACTTTACAGTCTTTTACCCAAGGACAGGTTGCTGTGATTACTCAGGAGGTGACACTACCAAAGAGATTGGGGGCCCGTGAGGCAATGGATTATTTTTTTCTAGAGGTTTAACTCACTCCCTCTGTTTGTGTGCCACCTTCAGAACCAATGAAGTGTAATTTCTCAGCAGATCATTTGATTGAGTGAGTGAGACTTGCAGACGTTGCTTAAACAAATTTGTGCCGTGTGCCTCTCCTTACAGTCAGATTTATTTAGCACCTGGAACTTTCCAAGGGAATGAGGGTGGTGGTAATACATTAAAGTGGAGCCTTAAATAGAGCACTGTTCAGCCTGGAACTCAGGGGAAGAGAAAGTAGGTCAGTTCTCTTGGCAGCAGTCAAGAGAAGGAGAGATCAGTAAGCAGGGCTCAGATTAGGGTTATCTGGCAGGGGCCACACACTTCAGAGAACTGAGACCAGGCCCCCTTGGCTGACTGAGACCTGAGAGGGGGTTGTCAGGGCCTGCCTGATTCCAAGGGCTTGAGGTTTGATACTTGGGGACACTTCTTTGCATCAATGACTTGGTGGTGCTTTTGTTTCTATGACACTTGTACTAGTTCAGGCACTTTTTATTGTGTTCACCAGGGCTCTGCACAGGAATCAGACTGTCAGAGCAGGAATTCCAACCTGTGGTCTGTCAAAGAAAGTTTTTAGAGGTCTGCAAAGGTGATGATAATTGTGCTCTTAGGGTTGTGGTAGGAACCTTCACAAAAATAAAAAGTGAAAAGAGCCTGTATTTGCCAAAGACAGACATAGGATAGGATGCCTTTTTTTGCTTTCCCTTGGAGTTATATCAGTTCCATGTGGTCACATGATATCTACAGACCAGAAACCCTGTCAGCCTAGTACATATCCGAGAGAGAAAAGGAGAAGAAGGTGACATAATAAAAGGTTTTTTGGTGGTGAAAAGAGTTGGAAACCACCGACTGAACCAGTCCTCTGTACAGCAGGAGTCAGACACCCTGTCAGCCTTGTACATATCCAAGAGAGAAAAGGAGAAGAAGGTGACATAATAAAAGGAGTTTTTGGTGGTGAAAAGAGTTGGAAACCACCGACTGAACCAATCCTCTGATTGTACAGCAGGAGTCAGGTTGAGTGAGGGGGTCGTGTCTGTCTTGGATAGGTGCTCAAATACTTATTTCGGGAATGAAAGAAAGAGCTTGCATAAGGTCACACAGCCATCCTACTGCAGGGCTGGATTGGAATCCAGGTCTTTTTGTTCTCCGTCCATTGCTAATAAATTCCCATTCCCCAAGCAGACTAGGCCTGTCCTTTAAAACTGCCTTCCCATAGCTGCTTCCCTACTTCTCTCCCCACCCAGGGAAGGACTTATAAACAACTCTGTTCAGAGGTTCTGTGCACAGTAGTTATGAAACATGTTGGTTTGAGTTGGGAGGGGCACTCTAAATGGTTATCTATTTAGAATTAGGTTTCCTGAGTAGTTCCCAGGAACTGCTGGACACTTGCCCCAGTAACTGTCACTCTCTCTTTGCTTTAGGGCTATACTGGATAAGAAGCTGACTGCCTCTGTGAACATCCTGCCTAAGGCATACTCACTGTGAGTTTTGCTGTAGCCAGTGGAAGGGTGTGGGAGTGCTAGGTCAGGTCCTGCCTGGTGGAAAGAGCACTGAACTAATGGGGAATTGTCAAAGAACAACTCAAAGGCATTTAATTAATCAATAGTTCACTGTCAATTTCTATTCAGAGGAAATCAACCAGTGGGTTTATGTCATTCAACAAAAGCAAAAACAGGCTGTGTTTAGAGAAGGGAGAAAAAAATCTATAGTTTAGGAACAGTGAATCTTGTCTGCACATTCTTTGTTTAAATCAATTAGCTTGCTTTTAGCAAAGAAGTCAAACTGGGCATTCCATCCCTGAGTAAGCCAACTAGGGATATCAAAGATTATAATTTCCATTACTTTTGGATTCTCTGGAAAACTTTGAGAGTTTAGCATATGTGACAGGCTGTTTCTCTGTATTGTCTGCCTTTCATTTCATCAGCTCCTTTACTTAAGCCTGGTCTGCACCATTTCCCTCATCAAAATATGTCAGTATCCCAGTACTGGCTGTGCAGGATTTGTCTTGTGCCTTAATCTCTCTGATTAGCCTGTTTCTCATCTTCTTCCTCCCGTGATGAGCAAGAGAGAGGGAGGGAGGGAGGGAGGGAGGGAGGGAGGGAGAGAAATAACGTCTACTCTAAAGGTCAGAACAGAAAAGTGCTATATAATGAAAGCTTTCCCCTGCCCAGCAGTGTCATTCCCTCAGTGGCTCACATCACCTATAGCTATGGTTCCCAAATCTGGCTATGCTTTAGATTCCTGAGCTCCCTCCTGGATCTACTCAATCAGTCTCCCTGAGGATGGGCCTTGAATCTGAATTTTTAAGAGGTTATGTAAGTGATTCACATAAAGCCAGTCTGGGAGCTACTGCTTTGGAGCTAGAACAGAATTTTAGCCTACTGTTTCCCCTCATGTGTTCATCCTTCCTTGTAATTCATCCTTTTACCACAGCTCTGTGAGATGAGGCCAGTGGCCTAAGTCATCTTAGATTTGCCCTGGGTTAGCATAGGCATTCTCAGGCCGAATTTCTTTCCCTTCCCATGATGCTGTTCTCGTACTCTTTTCTAAACATTGTCACTGACTTTGTTTTTAACTTTTGGACCTGTTTCCATATTTTATAAGGCTTACTTCTTCCCTGAATCTTCCTGTGCTTTTTCATTTACCCATTGGTGGGCACTCAGCTTTGAGAGTCAGTGATACAGATAGCACCAGTCCAAAGAATGGGGAGGTACCTGGAAGCCAAGAGTATGGGATGAGCATTGAAAAAGCTGGAGATGCCCAGTTTAGAGGAGAGAACATATAGGAGTTTCTGTAGGGCTGTCCTGAGGTGGTTCTTCATGTGGAAGTTGGGGAAAACAATTGGGTGGCAAATGTTGGCACACCATAAGAAAAACCATCTCACGTGAAAACCTTTCAGGAGATGGTGAGCCCCTCACCTCCAGGAAAGTTAAGGCAGGTGCTATAAGCGTGCATTAGAATGTTTAGACTAGATGACCTGTAGGGCCTTGGCCAACTCTAGGCTTTTTTATATGGGCTTGGAAAGATTTTAAAGTTTCCACCTTAGTAAGTCACCTAATTGGGCCAGGCTTATTTCACTGAACTCATCTTGTAAGCATGATAATTGTTTTTGTTGTTATTCTCTTCTCCAGATACTATTGGAATGGAGAAATAGAAGAAGCCACTGAAATCCTGCTGGTGAGTGAGGATAGGGGGATGCGGCCTTGATAGGGAAAGAGTGAGAGCACAGTTCCAATTAAAAATTAGCAAAGATCAATTAACTGAGGTTCTTGCCCCACATAAGATGCCCTAGGTTCATTTGTAAGCTACTAACGGCCTGGGGACCCGGAGGAATGCTGTCTCTTAAACAGCCAGATGAATGAGCAGCTGCAGAGCTGGGGCTGAGCTCCTGAAGCACTGATTTTTTTTTTTTTTTTTCTTTTACAGTTAATAAAGACAAAGACTTCCAAGGTCCGTATGCTATCCAGCTACATCAGGTAATAGTGCAATCTCTTCCCATCCGGGACATGCTGGGAACTAAGTGAAATGAGCTTGAGAAGTAGGATACCTAGAGCTTAGTCACCAGCCTCCCATGTGACCCTGGGTATGGCCCTGTCCCTCAGACTCTCCATCTGTAAAGTGAGTGAGTTTTAAACCAGCGGTTCTCAAAATTTTGGTCTCAGGATCCCTTTACACTTTTAAAAATTATTAAGGACCCAAAAGACCTTTGTTTATGTGGGTTATATCAAAGTTTACTGTATTAGAAATTAAAGCTGAGAAATTTTAAAAATATGTATTTTTAGTTCATTTAAATTAACAGTAATAGAACAATTACATATTAACATAAATACAGGCATACCTCAGACAGCTTTGGTTCCAGACCACCGCAATAAAGTGAATTTATCGCAATAAAATGATTTTTTTTTTGGTTTCCCAGTGTATATAAAAGTTATGTTTAACCTATACTGCAGCGTATTAAGTGTGTTAATAGCGTTATGTCTAAAAAGAACAATGTACATACCTTAATTTAAAAATACAAAACAAAAAACAATTATAGTAACATCAAAGATCACTGATGACATCACCATAACAAATATAATAATCATGAAAAAGCGAAATTTTGCAAGAATTAGCAAAATGTGAGACAGAGACACAAAGTGAGCAAAGGTAGCATCAATAGACTTGCTTGATGCAGGGTCGCCACAAGCCTTCAATTTCTAAAAAAACACAGTATCTGTAATAAAGCGTAGTGCAATAAAACAAGGTATGCTAGTAATGTATTTTTATGGAAAGTAACCATATCTTCCAAAACACAAAAAAGTGAGAATGGCATCATTTTACATTTTTGCAAAATCTGGCTTAATAAGAGAGCTGGATCTTGTCAAAAGCATCTTTAAGTGTTGGGACACTTTTAAGCTCATGATGATAAATTCAGGTTTTCCAAACTTCTCATTTTTGCTTAAAAACATGATTTTTAAAAATTTACAATATTGTGTTTAATTTCTGCTGTATAGCAAAGTGACTCATTTATATATATATATATTCTTTTTCATATTCTTTTCCATTATGGTTCATCAAAGGATAGGGAATATAGTTCCCTGTGCTATTCAGTAGGACCTTGTTTACCCATCCTGTATATAATAGTTTGCATCTGCTAATCCCAGACTCCCAGTCCTTCCCTCCCCAACCCCCAAAACATGAATTTTTAAATTGGCATTAAATGATATAAATTGTCTTCGTTTGAGTGATGGGCCCGCTTTGTTCATATTTGAGAAAATGTCTACCTAATACTCAAACCTGAGTAACCTTAATTTGTAAAACTGACAAATGATGGTTACTCAGGCTTGAAAGTAAAAATGGTATTCTTTGGGAAAAGTCTAGTTTAGCTTGTGTCTCAGTCAGACAAGTTTAAGACAACATTGAACTTAGGTATATAGCAGAAGTGCTTTATGTATACTTCCCATTCTGTCACACAGAATATTAAAAAGGCACACTCAAGGGTCAAACTTTAATAAAAATAGTAATTTTTACCACATTATCAAGAATGTTCTTAAGTGAATTTGGCTTTTTTAAAATGCAAGTATCGTGGTGGTGAAGAATACGGTGATAGCTAGTACAGTTTGGTGCCGTTGTCTTGATGCATGCTAAGGTGCCACCAGTTTTACCCATCATTGCTTTTGTACCATCAGTGCAAATGTCAACATATATGAAAAGATAAATAACAGTATTATTATGAAAATAGTTTTGGCCTCATGGACCTCCTGAAAGAGGCTTGGAGTTCCCCAGGGGTCAGTGGACTCCACTTGAGAACCGCTGGTATAAATCCTTATTTATCATTCAGAGTGTAGTTTTGTAATAATTGGCATCACCTGGAAGCTTGCCATAAATGCAGAATCTCACACCCCAAACCTACTGAATCAAACTACAGTTTAACAAGATCCCCAGGTGATTCCTATGCACAGTAAAAGCTTGAGATTCTCTGGTCTAAACCAGTGATTTTTGATGTTGGCTACATATTATAATCACATGGAGACTTTCTCAAATTACCAATTTGGGCTCCACCTCAGATTCTGACCTAATTCATCTGGAATGGGGATCAAATATGGTGTTCTTCAAAGCACCCAGGTTGACTCTCTTTGCAGCCAGGATGCAAGTCACCTGTCTGGATGATAAAACCCTTTCCTTTCACATCTTAGGGAACCAGGCAGGATTCTATGGTTATATGGCTATACTGGGTCTCAGATCTATTGGTAGAGAAGGCCCTCATGTTACTGCCTTAGCGCAGGTGTGGAAATAGGGCATCTTTGGTAGAACCAGTGCTGTTGAGAAATTACAGCCTGACTGGTGAAAGACAGCTTCAGGGTTAAGACAGTGAACCCCAGAGCTTGACCTCCAGCGTCAAATCCTGCCTCCTCCACTTGCTGGTTGTAGCATAAGTGCATGCAAATTACTTTCTGTGCCTCAGTTGCCCCATCTATAAAATGGGGACTATACTAGTACCTTGGGTTCTTATGCATATTGGAAAGAATTTATGTCAAGTATACGCATGAATTGCTGTATCAGTGACAGCTCTTACTACTAAAGTGTTATTAAAATGCCTTATACTGGGGGCTTCCCTGGTGGCACAGTGGTTGAGAGTCCGCCTGCCGATGCAGGGGATATGGGTTCGTGCCCCGCGAAGATCCCATGTGCTGCGGAGCGGCTGGGCCCGTGAGCCATGGCCGCTGAGCCTGCGCGTCTGGAGCCTGTGCTCCGCAATGGGAGAGGCCACAACAGTGAGAGGCCTGCGTACCGCAAAAAAAAAAAAAAAAAAAGTCTTATGCTGAATGCTATTCAGACATACATACACTGAATTCTGTGTGTCTGCTTATAAAAACACATACACTGGTCTAGGTATCCATGAAATAAGAAAATTCATTTTTCTCAGGCATTAGATAAAATTACCCAGCTTACTGCTAATGTTTAAGCACCTATACATACACATGTTGTGGTTTAGTAAACATTCTATCTCGTGAGAACTTTACAGCGCCTAAGTCAGCAAAAAAGCAGCAGAGGATCATTACTCCTGTGTGTAATGATGGGACCAGGGCCCAAGGCCTTATGTTTTTTCCGTTTGGAAAGTGAAGAGAACTGGCATTTTGTGCCAGGACTAGGTGAGGACTGGGTGAAAGAAATGGGGAAAAGGGAGAGATTGCTGTGGGTTTGGATGGTGAAGGAAGATCCCTGGGGAAAGGTCAGTGGTTGAGTTGAGCCTTGAGGGACAGAGAGGCTTTTGATTTATCAGCAGGAACAGGGAGAACTTTCTAGGTGGAGAAGAGAATACAGAGGTACAGGGGAAGGGGGAGTTGTTTGCGGAAGGCACAGTGATGAGTGAAGGATAGTAATAAAAACAGTAGCTAACGTTTACTGAATGCATACAGCGCCAGTGTACCAGGTATGTGCCTTATATACCTTGTCTCATGTAATCCTCAGCAATCCAGTCACATAGGTACTATTTTTATCCCTTCTTTTGCAGGGCCTTTAGGGAAATTAAGTGATTTGTCCGTGCTTACATAGCTAGTAAGTGGCAGGCTTAGAATTTGAACCCATGTCTGTGAGACTCTAAAGCCATCTGGCCTAACTCATCACTTGGTGACAGATGGGTAACAGGCGTAGGAGTGGTGGGCTGTGGGGCTGGAGCAGTGGGCTGCAGGCATATTGCAGAGAGGGCCTCAAGTGAGGCTGCCCAGTTGGGTTTTATTGCATAGGCTGACTAATCCTGGTCACTCACAGAGCTCTGCTTTCTTTCCAAAGGTTGGTGCATCCTTTTGAAATCCCAGAGGTCTTCAGTCTTCCCATGGACCAAGGAGATGTGCACTATTTAAAGTGGCTGGAGGAGGGCATGGAGGAGGAATGAGTGGGGGCTTCTTGTGCCTCCTGCTGGCTGACTCTAACCTTCATCAGCTGTTCTCTGGGGGAGGGGAGGCTTCTCTCTGCCCCCTCGCATCTCTGGATTCCATGCTTTTGTCTGCACAGAGGAGTTAAGTAACTTGTGGAGGGTGAAGGTCCAAGGCTTCTGAGGCTGGAAGAGGATGCTGGGCCAGTCAGGCCAAGCAAGAACCCCGTGGATCTTGTCTCTGAGTGCATCATGCGTAAAGGTGGCTGGGGGTGGGAGGGCGAGGGTGATTGTGTATGGGGACCAAGGGGAGGCAGCAGTGAGGGTGAGGTTTGTCATCTACGTTCACTGAGCCTATATTGAGTGCCTAGTATGTTATTACTCTCCTGCCTCTCATGAGGAATGGACCTGTTGACCTGTCACCCAGAAGTGTGTGGGGTGAATGCCACCTTCTAGGGGAACTGGAAGTGCTTTATCCAAAAGCATGAATTGCTAATGGTGGAATTTCAGGGACAAGCAGAATTTTATTTCTTCTAGCTAAAGATGGTGTTTGTTATTCCTGAGTCCTGAGGACGTGGGACTGGGAGTGGGCTTCCTGAGTGCACGTAGGACTAGGGAGTATTAGGGCTTAGACATAGCCTCACAGATTGGGAGTAGGTCTTGGCTCTTTCCTAGCCTGAAGGGGCAGACATCAGAAGGTTCTGGTGCCCTGCTCAGTGGAGACATGGGTTCTGAGCCCACCATACTAACCTCTCCACTTGAGCATCCTGAAGGAGGAAGAGCCCGGGGGGACTGCTAGACAAGTGTTTTTCAGACTTGCTCCACAGAACTCCGGGGATTCACAGAAGGTATCCTGGGGGCTACTCATACTTCAACCAGTGCAACTGTGCTTTTATTATTTTTATGTATTGAGCTAAGTTTCTGTTGTTAAAAGTTTGTAAACCAGTGGCCTAAGCCAGTCTCCATTTTATAGGAAAGGAAACTGAACTGCAGTGAGGTCCAGAAAGTAGGTGGCAATGTTGAGTTACAGACGGGCTAGCCAAGGCTGCTCACTCTGTCTGGTGCTCTCCTAAACCTGTTCCACAGGTGTCTTCTCCACGGGGAAGATCCCTGTGGGGTGAGAAAAGAGACCTGATCTAGGCTGCTTCCATGGCTCTGTCACAAGGTGACTCCGCTCTGGGGACACCATGGGCAGTTTGGGTGGGAGTCCACAGACATCTGTGGTATCCTAGGTCTTCCTTCTCAAGAGGGAAGGGTGTGTGGGAAGGGTGTTGCCAGGCTCTGGTTCTGACACCTTCTGTGCTTCTTGGACCTTAGTTCCTCCAGATATAAAATGAGGGAGGATCTTCAAGGACCCTTCCATGAAGACCTTGTAGCGACTTCAGGCTGAGCCCCTTCCAAAGGTCCAGAGGATCCTGTCTGTGATAGTGGGGAGTTTGGTGGGCTGCCTCAGAAGAAGAAAGAAAATGTTAATGGTGATGTCCTTTTTTTTTATGACAGATGTTTCTGGTGCATGTGAAAATCTTGTGTAAAGTAAACCCTACTGAAAATGTACTGGGGACCCCAAATGGACTGTCCGTATTGCTTTCACGATAAAGTCAATTTCTTGGTCTGGATTTCAAGGCCCTTCGGAGCCTTGTCTCAACTCAATTTTCCATCCTCACCTACTCTGGCATGTGGGTGCTCCAGTATGCTGTGCTGTTACTCCTGTGTTCAGGCCATCCCCTCTGCCTGATCACCCTTCTGCATGAGTGCTTAAGAAGTCTTCTTGGCAAGGCCTGGCATCCCTGGTTGGAAGGAATCTCTCCTGCCTTGATGTCCTGTTATCCTTGTGTGTCCCAGTCAGTCTCCTGTTTCTAGACTGTGAGCTGCTCGAGGTGAGGGATATGTTTGAATCCATTTGGTCTCTTGCACTGGGTTTGGCAGATAATTTCCTGAATTGATGTTTCAAGGATTTGAATAGCTGAAGCTTTCTCTGTGGTCCACAATTACTTCCTAATTTATGGAGTTGGCAAAAATCCAACTTTTTTTCCTTCAACTTTTTTTAGGTGGGACTAATTCCAAAGGAGGTTTTTCTTTCTATCTCTGGCCTTCATTACTTCATTTTCTGTGCTGACTGTGCATTGAAAACTGTTTCCTTTGTGACAGTGTCACAGCTGACTATAGGAAATAGGAGAAGACAGGGACAAGACACCAGCTGTCTCTGCCAGGTACTGCCCTAGGTTCTTAACATTATTTTATCCTTACAAGTCAATGTTATCCTCATTTTGCAGTTGAAACCTGAGGTCAGAGAGCAGGAAACACTTAAATGGCAGAACTAGGCTCCTAACCCAAGTCTCTGATTCTAAATCTGATGCTCTTACTGCCTCTTTCAAAGAGGTTGGATGTATCCCTTTGTAGGCCAAAGATCCAGAGAACCTGCTGTAGCCAACTCTAAAGGAAGAGTTATTTGCTCCGAAAACATGTGGTAGTTGGTGTTGATATATTGCATTACTTCTCCCCACAGATCTGGATGTTGGTGATAATATCTTCAGTTCTACAGATGAGGGAACGGATTTAGAGGAGTTTAATGGTTAGGGTCTGTGTGACTCCAGCTTACATGGTTTGGCCACTATACCACATTGTCCTCCCAGATGATGCTGTGGGAGCTGGGGCTAGGACCTTCATCAGGGTTTCCACGCGGGAATTCCTTCCCAGCATTTCTCAGGAAACTTACGTTTTTTGATCCCAGAATCCCTGGGAGAGTCAGTTGAGGAAATGTGAAAAAGTATTAAAGTTTTATCTGTGAACACTAAAGCTTAAAAGCATAAAGACGTTGCTGTTTTGAGGGAATCCAGCTTCATCAAATAAAAAACTAGAGCAAGACATGCTAACATAGAGTTGAAGACTAAGAGAACCAGGACAGGAGCATGTAGAAGAAAGATGGTTTCCACCAAGCCAGTCTTGCCTTTGATTGTTGGCACGTCATAAGAGCGTGTGTCTAGCCCTGTCTGCCGCAAACTGTGAGTGATTCTTGCAAATAAGATAAGTTTATACATGTAGTGTACTTTATACAAATCCTATGAGCAGTGTTCCAAGAAATAAGCTTTGGAAGCAAAATAAATTCTTAATTTGGCAATTTTGACACATGATTCTATATACTCTTAACCTTGTTTGGATATTTGAATGTTACATTATTTGAATACTATCCAATAATGTTCCCTGGTATTTTCCAGTGTTTAAGTACTCCCTAGAGGCTGTAGTTTTCTCTAAATTCTACTAAGCTTACTATTCCTATTAATTTTTTTTTTTAGATATCTGTAATAACGGGGAAAGTATGAAGAATGTTTGCAGTATTTTAAGAATAAGTTATGATTTGGGAAATTTTTGAGAGTTCTAATTTCTTGCTCCTAAATTCTAAACGTAGATAGATATGTGTTGTAAATTTGTAAACACTAACGTAGACCACAGAGGAACAGCAGGGACTCCCCACCTTGGGGAGACCACTCACCTCAGGAGGGTATATAGGGCTATTCACTGTAGAACTTGGACTAGAGCCCAGATCTCTGGATGCTTGGTGCCATTCACTTTTTATTCCATTACACTGATTTCAGCCCAGAGAATAATCCCATCCTCTACCCCGCCCTAGCTCCAACTGTGGTTTTGTTCCAAGGGCAGTTATAAAGTTGCAGCGGAAAGAGTGGTAGGAAAAAGCAGGAGCCGTAGTTAAAGATGATTTTTAAGGGCAGACATTAACACTTGGGGTTTAACATGCTACACTAACCTCTGAAAACAGAGTTCAGTTGAACTCATAGCCTTCAGTTCCCTGTAGCTTTTTCCTATCCCTTCATGCTGCCTCTTTTTCTCTCTCCAAACTACCCCCGATTTAGAGAAGTTTATTTAAGGTGGTAATCCATCATATTTATATGTGAGAGGGCTCCCTCAATATCTGCGGTGCTGAATACAGCAGGGATTCTCCCAGGCATGTGAAGGGTGAGGAACTGGAGCAAAGGAACCGGACAGAGTGGTGCAGGTTCCAACCAGCAGAGCCAGGCCAGGAATGCACTTCAGATTTCTGCAACTGTGTGCTTACAAACTCTGAACGAAGTTTCACAGTGCCTGTGCTTAAGCATCTTCATAGGGTCGCATTCTAAACTCAGTCCCCAGCTTTCACTTCTCTGTGGCCCTCAGCAAATGTTTTTTGCCCCCATGGGTCAGGTACTCACAGAAAAAAGGTTCTACATCCTTCTGGTGGCAAAGGTGAGAATATTGCTGAGAGAATGTGGTGGTGGTAGGAGTGGCACGGTGGCCAGAGAGAGGATGGGGCCTCACCAGTCCTCTTCACCTTCCAGGAAACCAGAGCTAATTCCTCCTGGTACCCAACAGCTGATATTTCACTAGGGGAATGACAGGCAGTTTTTCAAAGTGAGCCTTTAAATTGTAAATCAGACACATTAATTATAATTTTAATATAACAAATGTTATTAAAAGCAGCAATTCAAAACCATAAATCTTTTCGAAGGTGCACAGGGTTATGATAAGGTCAGTTGGCAGTAATGCAGCTATTTTCAGGTACGAATGAAATGCTGGGGTGTGGAGTCAGTGTGACATTGCCAGGCCTTACACTGACCTCCAGGTGAGGAAGACACTGTCTCCCCCCCCCTCCGCCCCCACCGTCCTCCTTTTCAAGGCCAGAGCCTCTGGAGCTTGAGTAGAGGAGGTGCAGGTACACTGACAGGCTGTGTTCATCCTGCACTTTCTCAGAAGCCTGGAAGGCAGGCCTGGGAGGCTGCTGTGTTCTCTGGAGCCAGGCAGGAGGCATCCGGTTAGGCCTGGCCCTGTACTTCAGGCGGCTGGGGGCTGCCTTCTCAGCTCCCCTTCCACCTGGCCCCAGTTGCGGGCTTCAGTGGCAGCAGCTGGGGAGCTGAGAAGGGAGAGAACTGGGCCCGACCAGCTTGTTCCTGCCTGGACCATGCTGGGAAGCAGAAGGAAGTGGGTGGGCTGTGTACAGGAGGTGAGGTCCCAGTTGAAAGGCACTGTTGGGGCTGAGGTTTGAGGCAAGGGGCATCTGAACTCTCTCAGGGACCCCCCCGAATGCCCACAGATGGGGGGGGTCAGCCTAATGGAAAAACCAGCTCCAGGCCTGCTGCTCTCAGCTCATTGTTCACCCCCCTTCACCTTGCAGCCGGCAGCCTCCAAAACCCAGCCGAGCTGGAGGCCACAGCAGCAGTTGGCAAGGATGGTCCCCCTCAGGTAACACCCCTCGCCCCAGTCAAGGCACTTCTTTCCAATCAAGTGAGTCAGTTTCTAATACCTCTGGAAGCAGCAAAAATGAGGGGTCTCCTCCCCCTCCCATTTTTGGTCTCCCTCCAGGTGGGTCTGAGTTTTAATGTTGGTTCTAAGAACTCTATGTATATTCCCACTGACAAAGGCTTCCCTTTGAGGGGACTTAATGACTCAGGCCCTTTAAAAAAATCCCAGCGTGCCCCAAAAGTGATTGTCAATTTCAGAACGGGGCAGGGGATAAGGAAGAGGGTATGATTCCCCCGTGCTTCCCTCTAGGGTCGCGGCTGGTTCACAGGCAGGTGCTGGATGTTCACATTGAGTTGCAGCACGTGGCCCCCAGAAGAGGCCCAAGGAAAAGCCAAGGGCAGGAGCCACGCTGGCACCCTAAGGAACGTGTGGCTGTGTGTGTGTGTGTGTGTGTGTGTGTGTGTGTGTGTGTGTGTGTGTACACCTGGAGGCCGGAGCCCATGTGTGCCTGGAGGTGAAAGCACACATGCAGATGGAAGCTTCTGTGTGGGGGGGGTGAGTCTGGGGGTGGGAGGCAGAGGAGACAGTCTGAGGTGTAGCAGGACACGGCTTCCTTTCCTCCAGCCTCAGGTTTGCGAGGCCAGGCCCAGCTCCATGGTAACAGAGAGGGATATGGCCAGGGGAGGGAACACGGGTCTCAGAAGCTGACGCCTGCAGCCTGCACTCGGCCTTAATAACTGGGCTCTGGTGCTGGTGCCTTCGGAAGCAGAGGCCGAGTCTCCTCACGCCTCAGATCCTGAGGGTCCCAGGGCCTCTGCCACACAGGCTTTCCAGAGGCATTCTCTCTCCCACCCTCACCACCTCTTCCCAAGGGCAGAAGGAGAGGCAGGAAAGTGAGAGGGAAAGGCTCCTCAAGGCATCCTCTTACCCACCTTCACCCGGTCTTTCTCAAAGGTTCCTGTTCTCATGATGTGGTCCCTGGGATGGGTCAGGTGTAAGGATGTCCAGTGGAGGGTTGGGTGTGTAAACACACACACCCAAAAGGGGAAGGAAAGGTAAAGGGACGCACTGGGGACAAAGACTCGGGCCTCAGGAACAGCCCACAGAGCCAGCAGGACGCTAATTCAGAGGAACAGGTAAACAGTTTGAGGGAGTGTGTGGAGACGCTGAGAAGTAGCCAGCGGGACCTCAGAGACACAGGCAAAGAGGTGGTGAGCCTGAGGGGGCCGGAGAGCAGAACAGGCACAGTGGAGGCACAGCCCTGGCGGGCAGGCGGGCAGGCAGGGCTCTGGCCAGGCACTTGCAGCTCCGTCTTGCTTCCCTCCCCCACCCCAGCCTGGAGAGAACTGGGGAGCCTGTGGCTTCCGCTGTCTCTCCTTTGGTTTCCAGGACTGCTGGCATCCTTTAGGGGCTGGTCAGTAAGGGGTAGTCCCTTCCCACTCCACCAGGTACTGAACCTTGCCCTCAGGCGTGACCCTCCGAGCCAGCACCTGGTACTTCTCCCCACAGGCTAACCGCCCGGCTGCGCCAAAATAGTTGGTGATGGATGACTTGAGGTGGGACAAGGACGAGTCATCTTCACTGATGCTCTCGAACGTGTGGCTGTCGATGCCCTCGTCGGGCCGCTCAGGGCCTGAGGCCCCCTCTGCGCTGCTGTCGGAGGGGCAGCGTCCACCCAGCTCGGCCGCCCGCCGCTTTGCCCGCAGTGGCATGTACGCTTTGGCTGCCAGCTTCCTCTTGCGGCTGCCCACTGTCCGTCTGTATCGGAAGGGGAGGAGGACGACGACGGGAATGAAACGGGATTATCCCACCAAGTCCCTGTCCCTGAGCACTCCGGGCACCAGGCCCTGGGCACCGATGATCCCCCTGGATCCCTACCACAGCCCTGAGGAGGCTCCAGAGGAGAAACCACCAGCCGGGGAGTGGCAGAGCCCGGATTCAAACCTAGGTGTGTCCAGCTCTAAAACCGTGTTTCTTATGCTGAGGAGCTCAGTGTGGCCTGAGTCCAGGAGCACCATCCTGGTGCTTCCTGCAGCCGTGCAGTGCAGAGGCCCTGCTTACTCTGCCTAGTCGGTCACCTGGACTCACTGTAGCCGGAGGCGTCACGCACGGGTAGGGATGGGGAGGCAGACATGTGTCCCCTCTCCTCCCCTCTCCCCTCCACAGGGGCAGAAAGAGGCGGAGCGGGGGAAAGAAACACACAAAAGAAGAGGTACACAGTCACAGATACTTAGGAACAAACCAAGACCCAAAGAGCTAGTGAGAACCGAAGAGAGAAAAGAAAATACAGAGGCAACAGCAGAGAAAGACAGAGATGTTTGGAGACAAGACATTCAATGGGCATTACATCGATGCTTTAAATTCTACTTTTTGCAAGGGCCTCAAGTATCCTAAATACAGTTAAAAGAGCCTCAGTTAAAAAGTTGTCTGTGTGCTTTGCAGCACCACCCTCCCTTTGCTGCTGAGGACCAGCTGTTGCCAAGCAGGCTGTACCCTTAGCTAGGCCTCCAGGGATTTCTGTGCCCTCTCCTAGTCCTTATACTTTGCAGGATGCCATTTCCCCTCTCCCAGGCTCTTTTCCTTAAAGACCCACAAGACAGACACCAGGTTCAGACAGCCAAGAACCAGGGTCAGGGGACCCTGCAGTCAGAGGCACAGACATTGCAAAATCATGGCAAGCAGAGGCCAAGAACCCCAGAATGGAAGAACCCTGGATCTGAAACTGCCCAGCAAGAGGTGTCACATAACCTGTAGCCGGCTAAGAGGAGCAGCCCGAATGCCCATAACTCAGAACCGGAGGGTCCCAGACCCTCACGCACTTGAGGGCGGCCAGGTCCTGAGACTCAGATGCACAGTGAGCCACACATCCCAAAGGGGGCTGGGGGTTCTGGGGGGAGCGATGGAACTTGAATCCATCGTGCTGGGAAGCTAACCTGGAGTCGTAGGAAAGGCTGGTGGAAGCAGAGCCAGAGGTGCTGGCAGCATCGGTGGAGTCCACGTCCGAGAAGAAGGTCTGGCCTGAGCTGGCGCTAAGAGGGAGGAGAGGGTGAGCCAGCCGCTGATCCTCAGCGCCCCTTGGGACCTCCCCGTCGTCTCCTGGTCCCTCTCACATGCATCCTTCGTCCCAGCCGAAGCCACCTTCCCACTGAGCTTCCCGCCACCACAGCTGCAGTGGCACCTCCTCTCTCCTGAACATTTCCTACCCATCCAGCCTTCAGAGTCCAAGGAGTCACAAAAGCCTTCCCTGACCGCCCTCCCCTGGCATTGACATAAGCACTGTGACCGCCATTAGAGATGATAATCACCATGACCCCAGACACTCGTGCAACACCTTACAGGCCGGGAGTGCTTTCGTGTACAGGATTTTGAGTCTCATAACAACCACGCAGGAACAGGTGAGGAGGTTCAGAGAGGTTAAAGAATTTTGCTAACGTTACACAGATGGCAATTGGTAAGTAGGGGCTGGAGCCCAGGCCTGACTGACTGAAGCCCTTGCTCTCCCCTCCATGCCCACAGGAAAGCACGAAACGACCTTTAATAGTTCTGGAAATAAAACGATGGATGCAGCCCCTCCCCTTGGGTGTACCAAGCACGAGGCTCTGGGGGAGTACACAAGGAGCATCCGCCACAGCCTGGGGAGGGTTAGGGAAGGCTCCCTGGAGGAACGTGAATGTGGGGTGATCACAGCAATTTTGGTGTCAGGCGTGAGGCAAGGAGAAGTGGGAGAGGTAGGGAGGGCCGGACTAGGCAGGCCTTGAGCGCTGCCCTGCGGAGCTGTCCCCGGGAGCCCTGCAGGCTTACAGCATGGGTGTTAGGCTGCCCTAATGCAGACAGACCTTTCAGGCAGCCTTCTGCAATGCAGACCCTTTAACTCAGTGACCCCAAGGGAGCTTCCCTTCCCTCCAAAGGCTCTCTGCTTCACATCTTCCATAGCTAGAGGAATGGTGGTCTCCCTGCTTGGTTCCATCCCAGTCTCCAGAGCAGACCTCTCTGCCGGGTCCCTCATTGTTACCTTTTTAAACTCTGTATCTCATCCAGCGTGAAGTCAAATATGCTGGCTAGGTGGTGGTTGGTGCTCCAGGCCGAGGTAAAGTCACTCTGTGGACACAGGAAGGAGGGGCGGTCAGCCGGCAAGCATCACTTCCACCTTTCACAGCACCCTCCTCCCCGCTGAGGGCCGCACAGGCTGCACGGGGCCAGCTGGCCTTCTGAGGGTCAGACTTGTCCCTTCCTCTTTTTTCCAGTCCTGACCAGGGAGCCAGGTCATGTCAGTTCTAGTCCTGGCTTTGTCTCTGGCCGGTTGTCTGACTGTTCCATCTCTGGGCTTGAGTTACCTCAACTGCAAAAGGTGGGTAATAACCCCTTCTGAGCTTCACTCTTAAGAGGTGTCAGGGAGCATGGCAGAATGGAATGACAGATGTGAAGGTGCCTTATAAATGGTCCATTGGAGACACGGCTAATGTTACTGCCCACAGCGAGGGCTTCAGTGAGGATGCAGGGCTACTGAAGAAGGCAAGAATGCTCTGGAGCCCTGGTTCTGGGCTGGGCTCTGCCACTGCCTGAGGTGTGACCTCAGGAGGGCCACTGCCCTCCTGGGCCCTGAGTTTCCCCACCTGGACAGTGGAGGCAAGGATATTACCTGCCCTTGCCCAGCCCCGCTCTGGGTTCTTGGGAGAACTTGGGGAGATGAAGGAGGAGTCTCGCAGTGCCTGGCCCTTCCTTGTTCAACCAGCTGTAAAAGGATCCTTTCGGGGACGTGGGAGAGTCCCCTGGGCCTGGGGGACTTAGTTTTCTGCACAGGAATCCCTAGTATGTGCTGACCCTGAGTGTGAAAGTGGAGAGTGAGAAAACGAGAAACTAACACTGGGGATAGCATCTTCCAGCAAAAACTTTGATCTTTTTCTTCTATAAACTCGCCTTTTCTGCTGCTGGAAATCATGAGGCAACAAACTGTGGAGACAGAAAAGGGAAAGGGTGGCCCAGTCAGAGCCTGAAGGCCCAGGGGGTGGCCCCGGGGGAGGAGTGGCTGGGCAGGGAGGGGTGGGGTCACAGCGTGGGGGTGGGCACAGGCTCTCCTTTACAAGGAGACCTGGGGAGGGGGGGGTCCTCTGGGGCAGCAGGTGTGCGAGGGTGGCGGGGTATAGTGGGCAGGCAGGAGAGGAGGTACTTCTCCTGCCTCGGGCATCCAGGCGCTCTGCCCCTCACCCCCCATGCCAGGAAGAGGGGGCTGGGCTCAGCCGGGAGCGCTAGGGACCCCTTACACACTGACTGCCCCTTGACCTCTGCCTCAGCCCTAAGCCAGCAAGACTGGGTCCCGTGATCTGGCTTTCCCTCCAAGCGAGGCCACAAGGGGCTGTGGCTGAAGGAGCGGGAACGTGGGATCAGGTCCCGGCTCAGCCACTGACTGGCCGGTTCAGGGTGCCTCCAGCTGGGACTAACTGGCTGGAGGCCTGCCTTGATCACTTGGATGCCACCACACAGCCCATCGGAGGGGGCTGCAGCCGGAGCCGGGAGCAGAGGACCCGAGGTCGGCTGCGGCCCCGGCCCAAGGGCCCCAGGCACTGACCCAGGCTTGCTCTTTCCTCTCTTACGCAGCTCAGAGGTGCCGTTCTCGGTGGGCACCAGGCCCTTGTCGGGCAGCAGCTTCCCGGGGGGGTTGGGCGGGACGCGGATGCGCAGGCGGAAGATGCACTTCTTCTTCTTGATCTCCTTGCCACAGAGGAACCTGGGGGTGGGCAGGGAGAGGAGAAAGCTCTGGAGCCTGTCCGTCCATCCTCCTGGGGAGGAGAGTCAAGTGTTAAAACCTCCCTCTCTGCCTCCCCGGACCCAGAGTGGCCCGTGGAGACACTGATTCCTCGAAGCCTGTGGGATCAGGGGCTCCAGGTGGCGGCCGAGAACGCAGCTGGCGGCTCGTCCCGGTGTTTCCTTGTCTTGTGTGTGGCTCTTGCTGCTCCTCCTCCCTTTTCTTCTCTGCCTCAACCAGCCCCAAGGCCTCTGCCTACAGGAAGCCCTCCTCCAGCTCCCCGTGGAACCCTGTGGTCAAAACACTGCATTCCACACCACTCTGTTCTCTGCTCTCCCCAAGGAGACTGAAAGCACCTCCAGGCACTTCCCTCACCCTTTCATCACTGGCTGAGCTGCCATGAGGCTGCAGAGGTGACTTAGCCACAGTCCTACCCTCAGGAGACCGTCCACAGAGAGGTCAGGAGGCCCCACGTACTCAAGTAGAGGGCTGTGTCTGGGCCCCAAACCGTGACAAGATGAAAGAGAGAGTGGACAGTTCTGTCTAGAGATGTCTGGGGAGGTTTCACAGAAGCAGGGACCGTGTCTTATTCACGGTGTCCTCAGTACCTACACAGGGCTGACACAGAGCAGTTCAATAAATAGTCACTGATGGAACAAATGAATGAAAGGCATCAAAGAGCATCCTAGGTGAAGAAAGAGTGTGAGCAAAAGCACTGAGTAGGAAAGCAAAGGGTTCAGAATGGCTGACGCCCAGAATAAATAAAGCAAAGGGTCCGTGGCAGAAGGTATGGGCAGGGTCTGATCATAAGAGGCCTTGAATGCCATGCTAAGGAGCTTGGGCATTCTCTGTGGTGGTAGCGAGGGGCATGCCAGCCGTGTGTTCTGAGAAGAACTCAGCAGTGTGGATGGGCAGACATGGGCTGGGGACAGGTGATGAGTCCATGCTTCAGTGCCTGGCCCAGAACCATAGATGGCTAGTGCAGGGGAGACCTCAGACAGCAGGGGGCCCTCAGAGAGCAGGGGTTTCAGCCCCCTATGGAGCTGAGTCCAGTATCAAAATGTGTCTGGCTGCTGGAGTGGTCAGGGGAGGCATCCCAAATGAAGTGGGTGCTCCCTGATCTTGAAGGACGGGTAATATTCATATAGTCAAAGAGAAATGGAGGGAGACCCAGGTGGGAGCATAGCTTGTGCAAAGGTTATGAGGTAGGAAGACGCTTTAACTGAAATCCAACCTGTCGGGGGGCCCACAGCGCTCCCTCCCTTCCCTGCACGCACCGGCTTTTGTAACTGTTCAGAGCGTTGAGGAGATGCGGTCCTCGGTCCGTCACGGGGGTGCTGGTGAGCTACGGGGGAGCAGGGCAGAGGACAGTCAGACCTGGCGCATGGCATCTGAGAAGACCTCAGCCCGTCCCCACCCTCCCCTCAATCTCCTGATGCCCCGAGTCTTCCAGGCGAGGACCACTGACTTGTTCCATGATCTCAGACAAGTCTTTTCACCTCTGAGCTCACATCGCCATCTGTAAATGAGGAGCGTAACTCCTGTCCTAAATGTATCAAGAGCTTTAAAAATGTCCATGCCCTTGACCCAGTAATGCTGTTCCGTGGAACCCGTCATACAGACATGACACACAAGTAATGCTTTATGTACAAAAAAGTTCACCGCATCATTTTCCTAATGATGGGAAAGAAACTACATGCCCAACAGGAAAGAAACAAGCAAGTAAACTATGGTGGAAACCATGCAGCCATGAAAAATGTTGATTAAAAACTCTTTCATAACATGGAAAAGTATTTATGATATAATGTAAACAAAAAAAATGACTTAAAATTGTATATACTGTATGTTTTGTATACAGATTCATTTGTATTATTTTTTAGATTCTACATACAAGTGACATAATAGTTGTCTGACCTATTTCACTTAGTATAATATTCATGTTGCTGCAAATGGTAATATTTCATTCTTTTTATGGCTGAGTAATACTCCATTGTATATATACACCTCATCTTCTTAAACCAATCATCTATTGATGGGAAATTGGGTTGTTTCCATGTCTTGGCTATTGTAAATAGTGCTATGACCATTGGGGGTGCAGGTGTCTTTTCGAATTAGTTTTCATCTTTTCTGAATATATGCCCAGGAGTGGGCTTACTGGATCATACGGTAGCTCTATTTTTAGTTTTCTAAGGAACTTACATTCTGTTTTCTATAGTGGCTGCACCAATTTACATTCCCACAAACTTATGGTTACCAAAGAGGAAAAGGAGGGGGAAGGGATAAATTAGAGGAGTATGGGATTAACAGATACACACTACTATACATAAAATAGATAAACAACAAGGATTTACTGTATAGCACAGGGCACTATATTCAATACCTTGTAATAACCTATAATGGAAAATAATCTGAATATATATATATATATATACACACATATATATATATGACTGAATCACTGCTGTATGCCTCAAACTAACATAATATTGTAAACCAACTATACTTCAATAAAAAATTGTAAATACCGTATATCTAAGCCCTATAAAAAGAAAAATAGACGTAAATGAGAGGATTGAACTCTGTGCACCTATGTGTGTTAGCAGTGGATGTTTCTGAGTGGTGAGATGCAGGAGTATGGATGGTTTTCTTTTAAGTGTACTTTCTTATACTTTTTGGTACTTTGAAAATTTTCTACCAGGAGCATGTATGATTTTTTTTTTAATAAATCAGGAAAAAATTGTTTAAAAATCCCAGCTCTACCTATCTTTTAGGGCTTTATAATATGTATGCCTTTTGTAAATTATCAAACACTGTAAATGAAGATGTTACTATGTGAAGAACTTCTGCCGAGCATAAAGTTACTTTAAAAAAAAAAGCCCTATTTCACTAAAGGATTTGGGGCAGTCAGCAGAGATGACTCACTCTGGATGTGGTGGAGAGGATTCAGAGGGTGTCATTAAAGGGTGCATGGCCCTGTCGTGGAAGTGGTTGGGGAAGCCCTGGCTCAGCTCTCCACCTCTGACATCCTGAAAGTCTCTGGTTTGTGACTTCACTCCGTGAATCCAAGTTCCCAGACCCCTGGTGATCTCTTCTGCTATTCAGAGTACGACCGGCAGAGGGCAGGCCCACTTCACTTTCCATCCTAGCCAGGTAATCTGGAGTGGGTCACATAGCTCTGTAGGGAGATCTCCTCCAGCCAGACTCGACCCCCAGCTCCCTACAGCTGAGCTGGTGAGGCCCTAACCCACCCACTACCAAAGCCTGGGTTAGGAAGCTCCTTGCAGGGAAAAGGCTCAGACGCCTGGACTCAGAGATGCAACGGCTCAAAGGCTCTGGGTCTTTGTCCCCACTCAGCAGCCCTCACGGACAGCCAGCGTTCCTGAAGAACTGTGCTCAGAGACCCAGATCCTAGTGCGGCGCCATGTGGCCCTGGGCAAACATCTCACCTCTCTGGACTTAGGGAACCCCACTGTGGAACGGATTCTCGCCATTCTGACGTCCCACGGTCTTGCATACCTTGCCAAGCTGCAGGAGCTCCCAGTGGTGGTTGACAAAGGCCAGAATCTCCTCAAAGTCAAAGTACTTCTTCTTGCTCTGCACCCCCAGGTTGTAGAGGGCCAGGTGAACCACATCGACCCTGGGCAAGGGTGCAAGGAGGCAGGCCCAGAGTGAGCTGGCAGCCTGTGCAGCCAGGGCTGGAGCATCCTGGGTCCAGGCTGAAGGGCAGGGGCAAGGCTGGGACCTGGTGGCTGGAAATGGAATTGTTCCCGGAGGGAGGAGGGAAGGGAGAAACCGGGAAGGGACAGGAGTGGGCCTGGGCCAAGCCCCACCCTCTCACCATCGCAGGGGCAACCTCTCGATGTACTCTGGGCCCTGGTTGCACACGGAGCAGAAAAACAGGTAGAACCTGTGGGTGGGTGAAAAGGGGGCCTGTGGTAGGAGGGGCTCTGACACCTGACCCTGGTCCAGTGCCCTCACCACCACCACCACCCCCCCCCCGCCCCACTTTCCCAGAGTCAGCATTGTCCTCATTCCCTCTGGGGAGGGGATAAAAATGGGGCAGAAGAGGGACCAAGAACTACTCCCCTACCCCTTCTAACCCGTACCTCAAACCCTTTCCCAAATATCACTGCCCTGGAGGGTGGCTGAGTTCAGAGTGAGCTGAACTAGGGTGGGCTGCAGGGACCACCCTCTTCCCCTCTGCCTGACACACACACACACACACACACACACACACGCACTCAATCACAAACAACGTGAGACACCAACCAAGACACACACAGTATCCTGTTTGACACACATAAGCCTTCCACTAGCTTAGCCCCCTTGGTTAGAGGCCAGATCAAGTCATCCATTTCCCCCATTGCCTCCTCCAACAACCCCAGTCAGGGCTGGGGCAGGGCCTGTGTCTCTCCCCCTTCCCCAGACACTTGAAGCGTCTGGGGCTTAGGGAAGGTGGGGCTGCGACTGGGGATGTGGCCCAGAGTGTCCCTCTACTGGGAAGGCCTCCTTACCCTGAGCTGCCTCTGTAGACAGGGACACACTGTCCCAGCCCCCCACTGGGGGTCTAGGGCCTGGCAGGCAACCTGAAGGAGTTGCTGCAGCTGCTGCCCCCATCCCCCCACCTCGCCCCCAAGGCTGAGCCAGACCAGATTAGCACCTACCGGTCTCCGAACATCATGGGCTCATTGAGACACTGGGTGCAGGCCTCGTGGAACCACTGCCTGCACCGGTAACACTGCAGCATCCGCAGGTACCATCTGGAGAGCCAGAGGAGCCAGGGTCAGCCAGGCCCACACTCCCAGCCAGGGATCAGCCTCAGCAACCTTTCCCAACACAAACTCGCTCTCCAGCAGGGGAAAGGGAAGAGAACTCACAGTTACTGAGCACTGGGCTGTACCAGGGGAAGCCCTGGCAGCAGGGCTTAGGCTATATCATTCGATCTCACCATCTGGTCAAACACGGCCGCTGACCACACTTTACAGGTGAGTCAGAGGTTAGACAGATTGTTCAAGGTCACTCAGGAGGCAAGTGGTGGATGGTGACTCAAATCCTAGCCTCCCTGACTTCAAAGCCCACGCCCTTTGTGCCACACTGGAGCCCCCATCTCTGGTCTGTGCCTCACACACTGCTTCCCAAACACTACTGATGGGGAAAGGTTTGCCCTGGAGGCTTCATGGGAGAATAAAGGCTCCTATAAGCCCCTCACCTGGTAATGTATTTACCCTATCACAACCATTCAACAACTACTCATTGAATAAGAAAGAAAACCAAAAAGGTGCTTTCTTAATTAACAGTCAATGCTTTGTTCACACCTTGTCAGATGTGGTCCTTGGACCACCTGCATCAGAATCACCTGGGGTCCAGGTTAAAATGCATAAGATTCCTTGACCCGTTCCAGGCCTACTCAATCCTTGGGATAGCCCCTGGGAGACACATTTCCGACAATCACCCGAGCAACTCTGCCCAGTAAGCACTGAGAACCACCACTTCAATGCTGCAAAGGTCTCTATAAGCATTTCTCCATCTGTTATCCCAAAGGCCTCAACACCCACGGAAGGATGATGGGGCCGAGGTTATTAATCCCACTGGAGAGATGAAGTACTTCAAGTGATTTGCCCAAATCACCCGGCGAGGTCGTAAGCACAGCCTCCAGACCCCTAGTGCTTGTCAGCAGAACTTGGGGATGAGACTCAGGACTTCAGGGTGAACTGTAGGCTGTTTCCTGAGGGCAGAGGTTCCATCTCTCACTTCTGTGGTTCCTCCCACAGTGTTGGTGCAGTCAGCCCAAGGGAACAGGCTCAATCAGCCATGGCTGCATGGAGGCCCAAGCCCCAAGGAAGAATCAAAGAACTCCCATCCTACATACAGTCAGGGTAAGAACCCCCTCCACAGCGTCCCCAAGGTATTCCCCCCAACCCCTGCTTGCACACCTCCAGGGAAAAGGACCTTCATATCTCATCAGCAGCCTGTCTCATTGACTCTGGCAACGGAAAGCTTTATCTCAACGTCCATGCACCAACAGTAACAGCTCACAGTTGTTCAAGTGCTTACCAAGAGCCAGGAACTGTGTGAGCCTTTACGTGAACGACCTAATTCACCCACCGCTCACAACCACCACGTCACGGGGAAACTATGATGAGAACTGAGGCTCAGGGGTAGCACAGCTCTAAGGGGCTGGTTGGACACTGGGGGCCAGTCTGGTAAGCACTCTTCAATACTGCCTTCTTTTCCACGGTGCCCCAAGAAAACAACCACCACTCCCCTGCACCCCGCTGCGGAGAGCGCTAGCCCTGTGCTCTCGAGCCCCGCGCGCGCTCAGGTGTCATCCCCGAGGCCTGAGGGAGGATACGGGCTCTTCCATGGGGGTCTGGCTCCCCCAGCCAGCCGCGCCTACCGGGCTTCCCTGGGGCCCCGCCCCGCGCCCCGCCCCTCGGGGAGGCCCCGCCCCGCCCCCGCGGCCTTACTCTCCCGGCCCGCCGCAGTAGCAGTAGCATTGCTGCTGGTTGGTGCGGTGGGGCGAGTCCCACTCCAGCTCCTCGGGCTGGTAGGACAGCACCATCTTCACAGCCTGCAGGGTCCTGGCGATGGCGCCCTTCTTCAGCGCACCGCCTTTCTGCGGGAAGATGAGGGCCCGAGTTACCCGCGGGGGTCCCGGTTGGGCCACACGTGGCTCCCTATCAAGGCTAATGCCGACCAGGTGGAACAAGATATTCCAATGTAGTCAGAAACGCACAAAGCCTCTTCTCATCAATCCCAGATCCATCCTCTCTCTATCCCCAAGGAGCTGCATTTTCAATAATATTAATAGTAATAAGCGCAACAGTAAAAGTAACAATAATAACCAACACATATTGAGAGTGGGCGCTTATATGGATTTTCTCTCTTAATAGTGATTTCTCACTATTTGTTGGGGGCCTCCTACTCCTGACACCAAACCTGTATCCATTTAAAGAGTACTTTTTTTTTGGCCGCACAGCATGTGGCATCTTAATTCCCCCACCAGGGATCGAACCCGCACCCTCTGCATTGGAAGCGTGGAGTCTTAACCACTGGACCACCAGGGAAGTCCCCAAACCTGTATGCATTTAACAGCCAAGGAAACAGGCTCAGGGAGGCTAAGGAACTGCACAAGGACATACAGCTGGTTAAGTGGCAGTCGCTGTCTGCCTCCAAAGCCAGGCTCTGTGACCAGGAGTGAGGCCCGGGCCCAGGGGGCCTCTGGGCTTCCAGACTGGAGGATGGGGAGAAGCAGGGTGGGAAGGATGGAGGGCTCACCCGCACAGCCAGCGCAAAGATGCAGCGTCGGCAGAACCAAGGTGTGAGCAGGGGCCGGTCGGCACTGCCCGCTATGGGGATGTGGCACTGCTGGTGGTAACCTATGGCAAAGGAGAGGGGGTGAGTGCCCACGAGGAAGCAGTCGCCCGAGGCCAGTCAGCCCAGAGGCGGCAGGCTGGGGAGGGCTGCGGCAAGTCCTAGGAGCTGTGTGCCTGCCAGCCGCCAGGGGACTGGCTGGTCATGCTCACCAGGCAGCCAGGCTGGTGTCCAAGCAGGCCACTAAGAGCCAGCATTGGCCCAGGGCGGGAAGCACCAAAGGTCTGGCTTCAGCCTCTGTGCCCCATCTCTCCTACCCATCCTCTCCACCCACGGGGGCTCCAAAGTGCATAACTTCTCTCACTTTCCAGAAGCCCCAGCTTTCCCCAAGGATCACCTCCCCGGGCCCTCATTCCCAGAGACTGGCCCCTTGTCACTCTGGAGCTCCAAAAGAAACAGGAAGCCAGCTAAGGCCCTAATGGTCTGGGGCGACGCAGGTCCCGAGCCAGCGGGGAATGGGGACCCACAGGTCTGGGCCTTCTCCATGCCCTGCTCATCACACTCACCCAGGCCACATTTCCCACAGATGAGGATCTCATTCAGCGGTCCTGATGTCTTCCCCAGGCAGATGTTACACTTGGGTTCCTCTCCTGGAACACCAGCTGAAAGAAAGAGGCCCTCTAGGGTCAGGTCGGGCTCACAGGAAACAGCAGTTTTAAAATTACATTCCAGGTGCTAAGCCTCTACTGAGTGCTGGGCCCCATAGGCCAACTCACTGAATCTCCCCGACCAGTCTGAGCTGCCTATTAACATTAGCCCATTCTAAAGATGGGGAAATTGAGGCTCGGAGAGGTTAAGTCCCATGCTCAGCTGGTAAGTAGGAGGGGGGGGATTCAAACCCGCAGCTATCTGACATCACATTATTTGTCCTTTTCACCGTGTCATGCTGCCTCTCCTGCTTAATTTAACTTGATCTGTTAAAGTTTTTTATGTTAAATAATTTTTAAAAAAATTTTATTATGGAATAACAGAATGTTATAATGAAACGCCATGTTCTCATCAACAATCATGAACTCACAGCCAATCTTGTTTTGACTATATTTCCACTCACCTCCCCCCGTCCTGTATTAAATATTTCAGTACATATTGCTGAAAATTCAGGACTCTAAAAAAAAAATAACTGCAGCACCTTTATTGCACCTAAAAATTAAAAATAAATTCTGAATATCAACAAATTCAGTTAGTGTTCACATATTCAATTGTCTCCAAAAAGTCATAACAATTTTAAGTTTGATCAATTGCTTTTAATCTACAGTTTCCCTCTCCATCTCTCTTTTTTTTTTCCTTTGCAATTTGGTGTTGCTGAAGAAGAAATATGTATTTATGACTGAAGGGTTTGAGTGAATAAAGTAAGATACATTTTGATTGTGTTTCTGTCTCATTTCCCCTAGCAGACGGAAAGTTCTGTAAGGGCAGAAAAGGTATCTGTTCATCTCTGTGTCCCCAGGACCTCTTATGGGGTGTGGCACATAACACGTGTTCAAGCCATGTTTGTTGAGTAAATGATCCCTGAATATGCTCCCAGGAAGGCGGGACCCACTGTGGGTCGCAGTAAGTCTTCACTGGCTTAATGAAGTGACGGGTCAGTAACTATAGTGTGCTCAGCCTTATGCTCTAGGGCGACCCCAGAGGGCTGCTGTCCTACCTGTGATGAGCAGTGATCTGGCTGGGGAGCCACACGGTGAGCACTGCAGCACCTCCTTGGTGCCTGGCACACAGTGGGCCTTCTATTCACGGTGTGCTACTTCGATCCATGGTTTAGACTGTCTTTCCTCACCAGCCGGCTCCTTCTGCTTTGAAAAAGAAGGTAGCCCAGGAGAGGAGACCCTCGTTGCTTTGGATTTTTAAATAATACCTTTAGGGTGAGAGGGGCTTGGAGAAGCATCAGCCTGTATTAGCCACAACGTCTTGGAGAAAAAGGCAGTTTGGAAGCTCGACTAACTGGCTGGGTTCTGTGGCCTCTGCTTGGCAGGCTCTTGAAATCATCTCTTACGGTAACAAATTCTTCAGAAACAGCCTCCCTGTAACTCAGCAGCACTGGGCTAAGCATTTAACCACACTGTGAGGCCAGTACGTTCAGTCTCCTTTTCCTCAGATGAAGAAACAGGCTCACAGAGCTTATGTCACTCACCCAAAGATACGCAGCAGTAAGTGGCAGAGCTAGAATATCTTGGTCCGAGGAATACTGGACCCTAAAACCTGCCTCTTCCCCACATACCGCCATGTCGGTTCTCCTGTTAGAGCATAAATGGCAAAAAAAAAAAAAAGTCTCTTCTCTCACGGTAACTCTGACTGGTAGTGGCTGCTTGGAGCTCCATGTTGAAAATATACAAGTGTTGTGATTGATTAGTGATGTCTGTCATGTACATGGCAAGGAAGAAAGGTGGCAAGAATGCCCCCAATCTGTCATCTCTGTAAGACAGTATCAGCTCTCTGAGGGCAGGGATGGTACCCAACCCAGCTACCTTTCAACTCTGAAAACTGGTCTAGCTCCATCCCGGTAAGTCCGTCATCACCTTGCCTGGTTCATATCTGCTTGTTTGGTCTTTCCCCCATGAAGAAAGCTGCCTCCCTCGTTTTCTTACCATGCTGATAGGGGACACTGTGCTTATATCGAAAGGTGACAATTCTGATTGCCTGGGCCCTTCCCTGTTCCCTAGCCCCAGAGTGACCCAGAGCTTTGGGCAGCAAGGAAGCAAACACAGGCCTGGGACCCAAACCTGCTCTCCCAGCACCTCCCTGGGCCACTTTCTCCATCTGCCTGCCTCCCTCATGAGGTAGGAGTACTCAAGGGGATGACAGATGTCACAAGTGTGTTTCCACATAACTGTACAGCTGGTAATCCGATCAGCATCTCAGGTGCGCCTGGGGCTCCAAGGACAAGGCCAGGTGCCAGAAGTTAGAGACAGAAGGAGAGAAGGAAAAAATGGAGGGAGAGGCGGAGAGAGGATCGGGGATTGGGCTGCGGGGGGGCGGGGGGGCGGGGGGTGGTGCCTGAAATCACAGGAATACTCACCATGCTGTATGTCCTTCCACAAGACCCAGTATTTGGAGTTATCTTCAAAAGTTACAAGGCAGCTCTGCTTAGAACTGCTGACCTGGGGCAGAGAGAGGGAGGGGCAGTGTGAGACAGTAGCTGGGGAAAAGCCACTTGAACACGGTCTTCCTCTCCCATTTCTGTTCCCACAGGTCAGAGGCTTTAGACCTCTCCTTGTGCTGCAAAAAGGAGAGCCAGGCTAGAAGGGGAAGGAGGATGGCAGTTCCGGAGGTACTGCACACCCACTCACTGGAGTTGTGCAGTCAGGGACTGGGGGACGGCAACTTGGCGGGAACGCCAAGGACAGAACAGGCCAGGTGATCGTTTGTGATCCTCTCCAACCTGATTTTATTTTGTTTTGTAGGCTCACAGAGCACTTTTCTAAAGATGTTGGCCCTAAGGATGGCACCTGCTTTTGCAGGCTCCGCCTCCTTCCACTTTCAGTTTGGAGCGTAAGAACAAGGCGGGAATTTCCCAGCAGTCTCCCAGCCTCCATCACTGGTCTGAGGCCAAGACCAGAGGATGAGCAGAGAGATGCTGAGCCTGGGAACTGGGGCCAGGAAGGAAAGGTTTACCCTCTTGATCTTCCCGAGATAATACAGTCCATCTGTCCACCGGCACAGCACATACTGGCCCTCTGTCAGCTTGGACATCAGGTCTTTGAAGTTGTTCTTGGCTTTTGCCAGGGCCCCCTTGTTGGGGAGGTGGCTGGTGGCACCATAGGAGTCCCGAGTCCCTGGGTCCAGACCTCGATTCTCCATCAGCTTCCACTGACACTGGAAGAGAAAGAGAAAGGGGTTTTTACTCCTTACTTCAGGAGAAGGGGAAGGAAGGAAAGAAACCACCATTTATGTAACCCGTGCTACGTGCCAGATGCTTTTATCATCTCACTGGATCCTGCTGACAACGCTGTGAGGGAGGCATTATTATTCCCATTTTACCAGTCAGGAAACTGAGGTTTGGCAAGGGGAAGTGGCTATGGGGTCAGAGGCAGAGTCATGGTCCATAATCGGGCGAGCTGATTCTAAGTCCTGCTCTCTCCCCACCCATACCATGCAGCCTTCTAAATAGAAAGGCTCTCTCAACCAACCACGGAGCAAAATCTCCCTGCCCAGTGGGGCCTGAACCTCACTCCCTGGCTTCACAGCCAGAGGTTTTATCCCTAAAGCAAACATACTCTGTGTTCTCTGAGTGGAGGATCTTCTCCAGGGGAGCAGCGGGAAGTTCTCAGACCCCTGACCCCTACCCTGAGAGGTGGACAGAGAAAACTCACCTGGAGAGGGAAACTCCTGGGTGGCTTGTGAACTGGTATAGACTTGGCCATCTGTGTCTTCTGCAATCTCCTTTTCTGTTCTCAATTATGGGATGATTTAATGGACACCAATTCTGGGACATTTAAACTCACTTATGCTTTTACTCAGATGCAAACCGGCTCCAAGCAGTGAAGTCACTGCCATGCCAACCTCTCCACATCTGTCTTTCACCATCCTACAAATGTGCTGCTCCCATTGCTTTCGCTGCTTCCTGCTAATGGTACTACTATGGTCCCCAGACCCCCAAGCATCTCAGACTTCTCCAACCGATGAGCTGCCACAGCAGCCAAGCACAGCGACTTCTGGCAACCCTACTCCTCTTTTCCATCCCCCTGTCCTGGTCTGAGTTCAGGCCTCACCTTGCCTGGGCCATTCATTCATTCAAGAACTGTTTCCTGAGCCTTGTGCTCACTCACCTATGCTGGGCACCTGGGATTCGGAATGGAACCACCAGCGCCCAGTGCTAAACAGGCCACTCCCTGTTTCCTGCCTCCCCACGAGACTCTTCCACAGGGCCCTCAATTCCCATCTTCTTATTCTCCCAGAAACCTTCTGTGGCTCCCCAGTACCTTCAATGGCATTCAAAGCACCCCCCACGGCCCCCTCCTCCTCAATCTGGGCTCACCTGGCTCCAGGCCCCTCCACAGACTCTCCACTAAGCCAAAAACACAGCATCCCTCTGTTCCCTGCACCCGCTACTCTGGTGCCCTCCTTCTCTGCCAAGGCGCTGGGCACCTGGTTTTATGATTACCTGTAGACAGGGAGAGAGTCCTGTGTTTTTCCCTGTGTGTGTACTCCTGTGAGACCGTTTGATGTCTACAGCCTTATGTCAGTGAGCATATGAAATGGAATACATGTGTGTGCATGTCAAGGGCCCTGGGGCAGGCAGGGCCTTGCTGGGGTCTTCACTCTCCAGATGGTGGCGCGGCCACGTCCCCTCTTGCCTTCCCCCCTCCCGCCCCCGCCCCTCCCCCCCCATTCCTCTCTTTTCTCCAGGGCAGAGCGCGCAGGCACCGGGCAGGGTGTGCAGTCCAAATCTCTGCCTTCTCCCTGCCACCTGGCTCCCGGGCGCTGCAAGGTCCCTGCCCGCCGGGCCTGGGGCCCGGGCCCGCGGCAGGTTCACAAACTGACACTTCCTCCCCCGCCGCGCCGTTGGGAGCAGGCCCGGTCGCCGCACCCCCCCTGGCGGGGCGGGGGCCCTCGGGTGGCGGCCCCCCCAACCGCGCCTCCATCCTCCCGGAGCGGGCCCCCGCGGGCTGTGATTGGCTGATTCAAACCCATCTGCAAAGAAATGCCTGTTTGCGGGTTCCCGTCGGCGTCCAGTTCAAATCCGCGGCACCCGGATCGCGGGGCCGGGCGGGGGCAGGAAGCGAGGATGATTCATGCGCAGGGGCCTCTCCCAGGGCGGCCGTTGGCTTTTTAAAAAGGGTGTTTGGGAGGGGAAAAAGCTTGCAGAAGTACCCCCTTCGGGTTCAAGCGCTCCTCTCTTTAGCCGCTCCGACGCCAAGCCTCCCCCATCCCAATCCTGCCGCAGCCTGACTTCGGACGTGAGCAAAATCCCAAACGCCCCCGTCGGTCTCCAAGCCACCCACCCCCCGATACACACAACAGGAAAAATAAAGATTTTAGGCACAGGACTAGCGACCTGTCACACACGCCCCCGAAAGGCTCGGGGACCCGGGCGGGGCTCCCGCCACCCCGCGGACACCGTTCACCCCTCTCCACCCCCAAGGCGTGCGGCTTCCCAGGACTCCAACGCCCCCGGAGGCGTCTGACCCGCCAAAGTTCAGGAAATTTCCAAAAGAGGGATGATTGCAGGGAAAGGCGAGTGTGGCGGGGAGTCCCCCGGCCCGGGCCGTCAGCCCGCAGCGCTGAACTTACCGCGAGGCTGCGTGTCCGCCGGTCCCACTTGGAGTCTGGCCACCAGGCGCATCGGCGGCGGAGGTGGCTGCGCTCGGCCCGCGGCTGCCCGGCCGAGTGTCCGCCCGTGGGGCCGGGGTCGGGGTCTCGGCGGGGGCGGGGCGGGGCGGGGGCGCCGCGGGGAGGAGGGGGGGCGGAGGAGGAGGGAGGGGCCGGGGCGCTCAGGAAGGGGCCCCCCGGGCGCAGGGCGCCATCTTTTTCGCGTTTTCCCGCGAATTATTGACGTCTCGCTTATGTAATTAGCGGGGGCCGCGCCGGCCTCGCCATTGGAGCCCGCGGCCGCGGGGCCCAGCAGCACCGCCCGCCAGCCGGCTCGCCCACTCCCGCCCCCGGGCCGCCCCCGCGCCGCGCCCCGGCCTCCGCCCCCGCCCCCGCCCCCGCCCCCGCGGGCGCGCATCCTCCGCCGCCACCGCGCGCCGGACGCAGACAAGCGGCGCGAGCGCACACGGACGCGGAGCCTGCGCACCGGCACGACCGCCCGGCGGAGGCGCAGGCACAACGCGGGCACACGAGGAGGCGCGCGCGGCCCTCCGAGCCGGCACACACTTGTTGAGGAAACACAACTCTGCGCGCAGGGCACAGACGTCAGCTGGCACAGACACACAGCGGGGAGGTGCAGATACACACGGACTCCCTGCGTAGACACAGACCTAGAACAACCCAAACGGGATTCGCACGACAGAACACACAAACATCCCGCCCTTGCGGTGTAGAGAGCACACACAGAAACAGATCCACAATGCGCACGGCACAAACACAAATTCACAACACATGATACACACGACATAACACACAAAGAGGCAATTACAGAGTATGGACATAGATACGTAGGAGAGACGCACCGTGTACACAGCATGGACACACAACAAAACATACACATAAAGTAGACAAACAGGCATAGAGCCACAACACAGTAACACAGGCGCACAAGAGAAAGAGTACACCAACAGCAAATTGTACACAAACGTAATGCACCGAAACACGACACAAAGATACAGCTGCAAATACATACCACACACACAAACACAACATTTAAATAAGTGGCACACAGTGGAAGACAGCATACAGAGTCATAGGAATAGCAGATTGAGGCAAGGGGCGTGGCTCCAGTCACATCCAGTCCTTGCCCTGGGGAGAATGGGCAGCAATGTCCCCATCCAGACTTACTCTTTGGGGGTTGGGGGCTGGAGAATACTTGCCAACCCCTCTCCTTATCCCTCAGCCCTCTTCTCACCTGCTACCATCACACTGCACAGACACCCGTGAGGCTGTGGAGTGTGGACATCATGGGTGTAGCGGGTGGACCATACTCCCCCAGCCCCCAGTCCCTCCTGTTGACTGTCAAGTTGCCCACCCTTGGCCCCCTGCCTCTGGGCCTTGGGTTGTGATCTCTCTGGCTGGCGGGTCTACCTTTAGGATGCACAGGGCAGAGATTACAGTTGGAAGCACGCACCTCTGGGTCCCATAGGCCAACTGCACTGATTACCGGCCGTGGGACCTTGAGCATAGCACTTCAACTCTTAAACCCCAGTGTCCTCATAGGAAGAGGAAGGTTAGGGTGAATGTATGCAAAGCCCCCGGCAGCCAGTGGGTGTGCAGTAAGTGATTATCGTACTTTGTCAAGAAATTATATATTCATTGAGTGCCCCCCTGGGTAGGACTAGAACTGGGAGCTATGGGGCCCACAGTCTCATGGGGGAGTCAGGTGTTGGCTCAAGCAGCAACAACATGCATATATAAATATGAGGGGCGTGGTGCAGCGAGCTGGACATGGAATTGGAGGAGTCCTGGCTTCAAGTCCACCTCTGCCTCTGAGCCAGAGTAAGATGTTGGGTGAACTATTCCCCCTGTAGGCCACGTTCCCTATCTGTTCAAAGAGGGTAGTGGTACTACCCCAATTCACAGGGCCATTGCAGAGATGAGGACAAAATAGCATAATGCAGGGGCGGGTGTTTTTGTCAATGAAAAAGTGATGGGCAAGATGAGGAGTGGTTAAAATACTACAAAAGGAGAAATGATAAATGCCACTAGAAAGGTATAGTTTCACCTGACCGTTTAGAGGCAAATCCAACTTTGAATTGAGAACGGTCACAGAAAAGGTGGCATTCAGAGGAAATGTGGAGATAGGAGGGAGGCATTCCAGGCCTAGGGCATGGTGTGTGCAGTAGGCCTGGGACAGAGTGAGTTGTGTCCGCTGGACCGGAGTCCAGGGTGCCGACGGTAAGGCTGGAGGAGAAGGTGGAGCTGAGTGTCCTGGGCTGAGCTTGGTTTTCAGCCCACGGCAAAGCAGGACCACTGAGCAAGGTTGTAAGTTATGTGTATCCTAGAGAGCCTCGGGGAGTTTAGAACTGAGAAGGGCCATGATCCGAGTTTGCTTTGCGATCTGGCAGAAGTAGGTTGAAAGCATGGACAAACCAGAGAAAGACAAACAATCATTTTTTTAAAGAATGGGTTAAGACCATCAACAGGCAATTCACAAAAGAGGAAACCTAGGTGGCCAAAAATGTAAAGAGATGTTCAACCTCACGGGTCATGGGAGAGATGCAAATGAAAAGAGCTGTGAGACGCCATTTCACATCCTCCGGACTGGCAAGGAGTAAGCATTCTATCAATGTTGGGAGAAGGGTGGAGGGGGTGAAGAGGCGGCACCCTGGGAACCCTTGTACAGTCTCGATGGAGGTGTAAATTGGTACAACTTCTCTGAAGAAGAGGCTTGGCAACATCTAATAAAGTCGAAGATGCTCGTGCCTACAATTCAGTGACTTCACTCACTCAGCACATAATTATGAAAAATGAGGAATTGATTAATTGTCCATCAACAGCAGTGCAGATAAATTGTGGTCTATCTGTGCAATGGAGGGAAAATAAAACGAGGCTGTAGCCTCAACATAGATACAGTCTAGAAAAAAAAAGAAAAAGGGAACATCAAGTGGTAGAATAGTGTGATACCAAAAGTTTTTTTTTTTAATTCAAAACTAGGGTATATATGTAGTTTTAGCGATATAGTCAGATAGTGAAAGTGTTAAAACATGCATAAGAAATCAAAGACACTAAATTTAGAATAGTAGTTACCTCTGGGAAGGGAGGGATGGGAATGAGATCAGAAAGAGGAACACAGGGGATTTAATTTTATCTGTAATGTCCTATTTTTCAGAAAAAAAAATCTGAAGCATATATGGCAAGGTGTCAAGATTTGGCAAAGCTGGGTGTCTTGTCTGTATTTCTTCGCAATGATCCTTCTCCTTCTCAAGTCCAAAACTTTTTCTCTATTCTCTGTACGTTTGAAATATTTGGTAATTTTAAAGATGGGGGTGGGGGCTGGGAGATTACAGCAGAGGAGGTTTAGTCACAGCACTAACCTGTCACATATGCAGGGCCATCAGACCTCACAGTGTCCTAACATGTCTGTTCCCTGAGACTTGTCACAGCATGGTGAACCAGGCATGGCAGGCATCAGATCTGTTCACAGGGGAAAGAACAAAAGCTTGGAGAGGTGGAGTGACTTCCCCAAGGCCACACAAAGTAGGGGGAAGTACTCTTACTCTCAGCTGTGTCTCAGGGGAGACCAGCAAAGGCCAAGGAATGTCGAGAGAAGGTCTCCCACCTTGCAAGAATCCATCTTCTTCCATCTGCGGCCCTCTTCTATTTTTGCTTTCAATTAAGGACACCATGGAAAATATAGAAAAGCACAAGGAAGAATATAAAAGTCACTTGTGGTTTTCACTGTCTTACTTTTTAAGTCAGCTTTATTGAGGTATAGGTAATTCACATTAAAAAATTCACCTATTTCAAACGTGCAACAGTACCTTAATTCTAGAGGACATATTTGTTTGAGTCCTAGACCAGTTAGTATATATGAAAGTGCTCTACAAAGAAGAAAACACTTTTCACAAATTTGAATAATTATGATTATAATAAAGGTTTTGGAAATCATTGACAATAATTATTTGGAAATAATTAAGATTTCATCCATCAAAGCAGTTGGCCGGTAGGCAGGCCTGTGTTTTGTTGCCTGAATTTGGGGGTCAGTTTATTAAGGCCTCAGCATGGAGGTGCTGAGAGCTTTCAAATTATAGTAGAAAGGATGACTTTTAACACCATTTAAAAATTAAAAAAAAAAAAAAGAAATAGTTGACAGGGTCAGACTGTGTGTGGCCTATTGAAGTGCTTGTGGCCTTTGTTGGCTGCTAAGCCATAAACACCTTTACCTGTGGCTTTTGTGGGGAAAGGAGAGACATCAAGTGTCTGTCCTCTTTGGGAGCCCAGGAGTGCCTCCACTGGGATGTAGGAGATCCTGTTGACCCTCTCCGCAAGCTTGCTATGGAACCAGGGGTGGGTCCCTTCTCTTCTCTGATTTGCTCTCCCCATCTGTTAAAAATAAAGTACGGCTTTATTCACACTTGCAACATTCAGCAGGCGGTTAGGGCAATGTGCTGTGGGCAGGTACCCCTAGGAATAAGGGTCAGGGCAGAGGGAGATGTGCCATAAAGATAAATAAATCCCAGTCGTTGGCATCAAGAAGCCCATATCCGGCAGTAGGGTTGGCGGACAGACACATCAACAGGTCACTGTGATAGTCTGTTAAGAGATGGGATCAACCAACACTCAGGATTGTCAGAAAGTTTATTTTTTTGCCAATACAAACTTTGTATTTCTCATTGTGTTTCAATTTTTATTACTGTAATTACTATTAAAATTTTTTTCACGTATATTAAAAACAGAAAAAAAAAGAAATGGCTCAAGACAAGGAGTGGTTGTTTCTGAGTAAATACCCATGATCTCTAAAGTGCCTCTGACTGCAAAAGTATTTGATTTTATGAACTTAATCTGAGCTTTGTTTCTCCCTCACTGGGTAACCTTGAATAAATCACTTCTCCGGTCTGGGCTTCAGATTTACTCACTGGTCAAAGCATAACGTTTAAACAAATGAGTAGTTCCCAATCTTGCTGCACAAAGAATCTTATATAAAGATTTGAGGGACTTCCCTGGCTGTCCAGTGGTTAAGACTCCAGGCTTCCACTGCAGGGGGCACGAGTTCTATCCCTGGTCGTGGAACTAAGATTCCACATGCCGCAGCACCGCCCTAAAAGAGATTTGATCCACCAAACATCGCATTTATTATGTGAAAGTTATTTTGTTTTCTTTTTTAGGAATTAGGTGCATATATTATATTCAATCAGAGATTTTGATTGGTATGATACAAATAATGTGATTATAAAAGATAGAATTAGATAAATAGATAAGTAAATTGAATAAGTAAATAGAATTCTAGCTCAAAGCAAGGGCACTGTGTCTTTTGTTCATCTATGCCATTGTACAACAGATACTTCTGGGGAAGAGTAAAGATATCTTTCAAATTATCCCCATATTAAAATACAGAGGAGAATTTTATTAGTGAATTCCAGTATTTACAAGGCATCTTTTCTAGAATCAAGCAACCCGTGAGTCTGTCAACTTGGTGGCTGAGCGCCCAGCCCCAAGCTGAGCAGATAGGAAACAGACAAGAACTGGTCCCCAGGAGCCAACCCCTTGCTGGGCATTTCATGAAGGAGACAAACTATTAACTGCTCAAGAAATAATCAGAGGAGAGCAAAAAAGAAGACAGTGGATATCACATGATCATTTGTATGATTCAGCTAGTAGAATGGAGGTTTGAACCCAGTTAGTTCTGGCCAGCAAAGCACAGGGAGATCAGCTCAGTGCTTTGTGTCCACCTAGAGGAGTGGGATATAGAGGGTGGCAGGGAGACACAAGAGAGAGGAGATATGGGGATGTATGTATATGTATAGCTGATTCACCTTGTTATACAGCAGAAACTAACACACCATTGTAAAGCAATTATACTCCAATAAAGACGTTAAAAAAAAACAAACCAGCGGCCATCCCACTGCCCCACCCTTCCTCCTTGCTTCACCATAGGAAGATAATCACGATAATCATCAGCGTTGCTAGAGCACACACCACATGCCAGGCACTGCCCTGGGTTTCACAGGTGCTATTCTTAACCCAGTTTACTCATGAGGAAACTGGTAAAGGTGGGAGAGCTGAGCCACAAACCCAGGCAGGCTGGGTCCAGAGCCTTTGACCACCATGCCCTTCTGCCCCTATGAATGCTATTTGGTCTTGTAGCTTCTTATGCAATGAAGACACCGTAGATACATCATACAATGGTATTTCATCTTGCACTAATACTTCATATAAGAATAGCTCTTTGGAGTTTACACAGGGTATTTCCACATCTCCCATTCCATCCCCACAGCAACGCTACAAGACGAACAAGGCTAGGATTACGAATCCCCCATTTTGCAGATGATGAAACTGAGGTTAAGGAGGTTGAGTGAGGTACCCAAGGTCATGCAGCTGGAAGGTATTAGACACAAGTCTCAGGGTCAGGTAGTCACCACTGGAGAGGACCTTCCACGTCATGTTACCCAACTGCTCATGTTCAGTTAGGCAAACTGGTACCTGTTTGTTTCTCCCTGTTTGTTTCAAGTGGTAAATCAGCAAATGAGCCATAGTTTGATAAAGGTTTCTGCCTGCCTGCTGAGAGATTTACACCCTGTTGCTTTTGTCAGATCTCCAGCAATCCTCTTGGGTTTTCCTACAGCCAAAATTTATTTTAAAACCCTTCTTGTTCAGTGTTCTGTGATATATGACATTCTCCTGAATTTCTGAGGGAGTCCTTGCCTGGGTGGGGGAATGTCTAGGCAACAATCAGCTTGGAGAGGCCGTGAGTCTCTAGCGATTTAAAGAGAATCTTCGCGCTTTTGCTGCTCTCAGAAGAAACTCCCAAGGCTGCTCTCTCTCTGTGGTCTGTTCTGCTCCCTAACCTTTGGGCCTAAACTGGGGCAATGGCTTTGAGAGGTTTAGCTGGGACCACTTGGATCTGTGTCTTACAGCTGCCCCTTCCAAGATTACAGTTCAAGATCCCGTACATCTCCTGCCATGGACAGGAAACATCTGGGCCAGAGGTGCGTGGAGGGAGCCCAATTTGTGAGACACCCTGGGTAGGAGCCCGTGAGCCAAGAGCTGTTCACTTCAGATGCGGTTCAGACCACTGGGGTCTGGATCCCACCTGGGAGGCTTCGACAGGCCCAGGGTGTGTGTGGTGGCTGAGGTGGGGGTGGTTAGAGAAAGGGAGAGGGAATCCGGAGTGGTAGGCTTCCAGGAAAGAGGCCCTGGGACTTAGGTTGGTGGGAACAGTAGGCACAGTTTGTATGAACATTCAGCCGAAAGAGAGATGCTGCGGCAGTTGGACATAAAAAGGTCAGGGGCTGGGGGTGGCCACCGGGAAAGGGAGAGGCAGGGACAGGACTCCGCAGCGAGGGGTCTTGTATGTGCAGGTCGCAGCGGGAGCAGAGAGAGCACAGGCTCAAACCATGAGTAATCTGTTCGGAAGCCCTTCACAGCCAACCTGGCTTTGGCAATGAACCCTTGGTGAGACCAAGGACCATGTCCTCGTCTGCAGTCAGGAGATGACCCAGTGCCAAGTTGAGTGTTTCTCACTCCAATCTCTGGTCCATCCTGTCCGTAGTCACCCCCCCTCTGACAATCCCAGGAGGTACCAACCTGGGATGACCCTTCCATGAGGGTTAATTTTAGCACCCAGTTATTTAATCAAATGTGGATCTAGGTGGAGCTGTGAAGGGATTTTGTAGTTGTGACTAACATCTACAGGCAGTGAAGATGACCCTGGTAGTGTGTGGGAGGGCCTCATCCAATCACTTGGAGGCCTGAAGAGCGAACACTGATGTTTCTCAGAGAAGAAAAGCTGTGTCAAGAGCACAGTGTCAACTCGGGCCTGCGTTTGAGCCTGTGAGCCTGCCCTGGACTTGGCAGTCCCCCCATCCCGTGAGCCAGTTTCTTAAAATACAGGTATTTCTTTTAAAAACTGTATGTACATATTTATTTTATAGCTATCTACCATCTATGTATCTATCTATGTGTCCATCTATGTGTCTATGTCTGTATCTATCCTCTCTGTATCTATCAATCAATCTACCTACCTTTGTATCTATGTATCTTTGTATCTATCAATGTATGTATCTATGTACCTAGGTACCTATCTATCTATCTCCATCGGTTCTGTTTTTCTGGAGGATCCTGACTGATGATCCCTCTTTCAGAGCCTTGAGAACAGATCACTGATCAGACCCTTCCCAGACCATCTCCTGGCACATATTCGGGTCCCCTTATTCCCCTCCCTCCTGCCCCTCTGTCCGTGTACTCCAGCGCATTGCTCCTTCAGCAGTCCACACCCATGGGTTTTACCTGAGCCTCCATCTCTACACTCATAACACTTAAAAGGCCAGAAGGACCCAGATGAGAATGGAATCCCATAGAAGAGCAAGCTTGGTAGCAGCTTGAAGGGCTGAGAGGTCTGGACCAAGGGTGCAGCCATGGGAGCCACAGGAACCCCAGCCAAGGGAATGCTGCAGGCAGTCTGACCTGGGGCCCTCTGCTGAGACTGATTTTGACCTCCAAGGGTCCTCTCACCACTCACTCAAGAGTCAGTCCCAGGAAGGAGTATCTGATTGGCGGAGGTTGTATTTCACATGTGCCTATCAACTGTCTGGGCAGGAGATGCTGGGGAAGCACTGGGTTTCACTAGGCTTACATGGTGATGGTGCCATGGGAGGTGGGTGCTAGTTTCCCTTCCTCACAACGGGGGAATTCCCTCAAAAGAGAAATCAGGTTCTAAGATGAGGGCAGATACTAGACAGATTATAAGTTGCAGCTAAACCTCTTGGAGCTATTGTTCAACTTAAGCCAATAAGGGTTAGATGGTGTTGCTTAAAAAGGAGCAGGGTGGAGTGGACAGAACATGGGTTCTGAACATGGATGACCCAAGGTTGAATTCTACCCCTTATTACTATTGTGACTCTGGGCAAGTTACCTAACTTCTACGAGCCTCAATTTCCTCCTCTGAAAAATGGGGATAATAACATTACCTACAGCTCCCAAAATTACACGTGAAAACACTTTGTAAACTCTAAAGTATTTTGAGCCCTTGGGGGCAGTGGGGAATGGGGCAATCATGCCTAAGGCATCGTCTCAGCTTGGTGCCCAGCTCAAGCCTGGTACCCAGTAAATGCCCAGGAAGTGTTTGTTGAGTGAATGGATAAAGTGATCATGGGATTATCATCATCCGTTCTAACTTGACCATCAGCCTTGCAGAAAAACCCAGGCAGATGCTGTTGGACTCTGATGTGAGTTTTGTGAGCTGAGCTGCATCTTTTTCTTTTCTTTCTTTTTTTTTTTAAACAACCCTTTTGACGTTTTCATTTTAATATGTGAAACCTGGCTACTTGTCTCAGGGAAAGTTTATGGAAAAAAAGCTTCCAGCTGGCTTTGGGGCAGCCCATAAAAATGTACTGAAAACTTTGACCAGTTAGAATTTAGGAGCTGTTGGATGACAGAGATCAGTGACGCCATAAACCCTGGTGAGGCCCACAGTATTTCAATAATTAGCTCTCTGGGCAAGAGGATGCGTTCTTTATTCCTTCCTGGTTCCTAGTCAAAGGATGGGGCCCAGAATCTGCTAAAGAGAAACCACAACTTTCAAATAACTGACAAACACAACTCTAAACAGGGGCAGCTTGTGATTCAAATGGTTTCAAAGGGCGTAGGGGAGGGAAGGGTTTTGAAGAGCTTTAACAGTAGCAAGCTGATCAGAATACCCACACCTCTCCCTCCCGGCCAGCTTTCCAAATCCTCCCCCCTCCCTCAGCTCAAGTCTGACCTCCTCCAGGAAGCCCTCCTTGATAACCCAAGCCCATTATGGATTTGTTCATCCATATGACTCTTGGACTTAAAACCCTCCAGAAGTTCCTCTGAGCCTCAGGGCAAAATTCCATCTCCCTAGCTTGGCATGCAAGGCCTTTTGTGATTTGGCCCCTTCCTGCCTCTGTGGCCTCTTCTCACATTCCTTCCCCCTACCCTTGACTCAGCTGCACCAGACAACCTTCCGCTCTATCTCTTCCCCCTCTCTGTTCAGGCCTCAGAGTCTTGGACTGTACCCTTGCTTTGGCTGGGATTCTCCTTCTCCTTCTTTATGTGGCTGGATGGTATTTATTCCCAAAATTCAGCCCAGGCCTCTCCTCCAGAGGATGGGGTGGTGGAGAGTTTGAGTCCCTCAGGCTGGCTTAGGGGTCTCCATTTGGGTTCCCAGAGTACTCATCACACTTACCCTGACAGTCCACTTACCTCCATCCTCTCCGCTCTCCCGGAAGCCTTCCTCATCTCAGTATCTCTCCAGCTGATACCAGACCTCGCCCAGAGAACGTGGTCCTTTTTAAGCCCTGCGCCTCACACCTGGCAGTCCTCTGGGATAACCTGGGGAGGTTTAAAAGGCTGACGCCTGTGTTCTCTGCAGAGATTCAGATTTAATTGGTCTGGGAGGTGGCCTGGGCCTGAGGATGGGTTGAAAAGTTCTCCAGGTGGTTCTAACGTGCAACCAAGGGCAAGCACCACTGTGATTGACAGCACCTGACTCAGGACTCCCCCAGAGACTCAGCAGAGCTACACTCTGGGCATCTGTCAGGGAGCGTGATCTTGAACTCAGAGCCCCACTGTAATTGCCAAAAGCTGTGTTCAAAGGATCACTATTCATCCATTTCCCCGGATCGGTGGTGCTGAGCAGCTATACAATCACTCCTGGGCCCCAGCCAGCCATCCAGCCCATCAGGAGAGACACCTGCACCTCAATACCTGTTAGAAAGACTGAGCCCCACCCCAGACCCAAGGAGCCCAGCCCGGGACCCCGCACTGTAAACAGTTACTGACTGCTGCTGACGCACACCAGTGTGACACAGCTCAAAATATCCCAAACCAGAGCTGCAAGCCCCTGACAACTTGCAAAGCCGGGTAGGGAAGTTGAAAACAAAAAGGGCCTCAGGGAACCATGGAGGGATCCTCGGAAAACTACTCAGCTCAAGCCAATTCTCATCCTTAGGGAATGTGGGTCCCAGGTAGTCAAATCCATTTTTTTTTTTTTTGCGGTACGCGGGCCTCTCACTGTTGCAGCCTCTCCCGTTGCGGAAACAGGCTCCGGACGCGCAGGCTCAGCGGCCGTGGCTCACGGGCCCAGCCGCTCCGCGGCATGTGGGATCCTCCTGGACTGGGGCACAAACCCATGTCCCCTGCCTCGGCAGGTGGACTCTCCACCACTGCGCCAACAGGGAAGCCCCCCCCCTTTTTTTTTAAACAGACCGTCAAAATCTGGCTTTTTAGGTGAAATTTCCTAACAGTTTAAAGTTGGCAATGAATCCAAACAGAGCTTACCTGAGGACTGCGTGTAGCTAGCAGCCTGCCAGTTTGTTCTAAATGTTTCCTATAAACGCTGCGTGGGGATTAAACCAGAGAATGGAGACCGGCAGGCCTGTCCTGCGCTGTGTTCTCTCCCCTGAGCTGCCTTCCGCTTTGGGACTTGGGCCAGCGTGGAGGGGAGCACAGGAAACAGCCCCTGGGGCCTGTGCAGCCTGTACTCCTTTTGGGGACATTGCTCCCTTCGTTCCACCATGTTCTCCTCACGCCAACTCCCTAGGAAAAGGCCTCTCTGGTCTTAGGGCCCAGGAGAGTCACGTTTTCCTGCAGCCGCTGATTCGTTGGTATCTTATGGACCCTGAACCTCGTGGGATTAGATTTTGGCCGCCCGAAAGCTCAGAGGACAATTTGGGGCTTGTCTCCTGTAACCCAGAGGACCACGAGCTCTGCCTTTTGTCTGCCTGTCTTATTCCCGGGTTCCTCTGACCTTTCCAGCTTCTGTTTTCCATTTGGCAACCGTCACGTGACCACGCCTCTAAAATTTTTATTCTCTTGTACATCAAGAAGTTATGTTAAGTGCTTTCTGGAATAAGGCATGCTATAAATAAAGAAGCCCATACAAAAGAGTAAGTGCTCAACAAGAAAAAAAAGAAAGCTTGTTGAATCAGTGACTTCTTGAATGATTCATCTGTGGTCCCTCCCAGGGCCGTGCAGGGAACAGGTGTTCAGGAAATGAAGGGCAGGGTGATAGAGAGGAAAGTGACAGTTTAGAGATGGTGAGACAGTAGCCCTGTCATTTCCTAGAGACTAGGACCTTGGCCAAGTTATTTAAGCTCCCTTAGCCTCAGTTTCCTCATCTGAAAAATGGGAATAATCTCAGAACCCACTTTCTGGAGGTTGTTGGGAGGACTGAACGAGGTTTTGTATGTAAAGGTCCTGGTGCATAATAGACACAATAAACGATAGCTGTGATTATTAGTTATGAAAACCCCCTTGTGTGGCGATGTCATCATTTAATAGCCTAATTTATAAGGTGTGCCGCATGGGTAAGGGTACTCTTGCTCTGCTCAGGTTGGCTAGACGCTGAAAAAGAAGCCACATGTAAACACTGGCGGAATAAAATGGAAATGCATTCCGAGAACCCCCTGATTTCCTCAGCTCTCTGTCCCAGCTCTCTGCTTACCAGGCCCCGGGCACCCCTGGTTTCAGCGGTGATGCAGGTAGCTTCCTCTCCAAGTCTGCAGCTGCCCCATCACTCTCTTCCCAGCATGCTCAGCTCCTGTCCTGCCTTCCACATTACTCAACTCTCCAGCCATCCTGTATATCCCTTTCTTGGAAGCCGCTGTCAGTTTTCTCCAAGCCTTCCAGCTCCTTCTTTAGCTCTGACTGTCCCCTCTCCTGATGGTCACTTAAGGAAGCAAATGCATCATCGACAATCACTTGCCCTCTTTGCTCAATGGACGCACCCCACTTTAGGAAGTCCATGCCCTGTGGTGTCCAGGAGGAGCACTCAGACGACTGAACGTAGTATGGGGGAGCGGGGCATTCCCCTGCAGGTGGAACAGTCAGGAATGGAACCCTCTACTATCGGTATAGGGAAGGCGGCTCATCATACATCCTTGCCATGGAAGTGGCCCACGGTGAATGTCACGTCTCCCTAATTGCTGAAAATTTATTCAGAGGGGGCACCATAGTGTAGGCAGAGCTTCCCAAAGTGTGGTCCTGGACCAAGAGCATCAGCATTAACTGGGAACGTGTGACAAACGCAAATTCTCTGGCTCTACCCCAGAACCACTGAATTTAAAAATCTGGGGGTGGGGCTTCCCTGGTGGCGCAGTGGTTGACAGTCCACCTGCCGATGCAGGGGACGCGGGTTCGTGCCCTGGTCCGGGAGGATCCTACATGCCGCGGAGCGGCTGGGCCCATGAGCCATGGTCGCTGAGCCTGCGCGTCCGGAGCCTCCGCAACGGGAGAGGCCACAGCAGTGAGAGGCCCGCGTACCGCAAAAAATAAAAATAAAATAAAATAAAAATCTGGGGGTGGACCCAGCACTGTTATTTTTTTTTAATTAATTAATTTTTTTGGCCATGCCACGCAGCTTGTGGGATCTTAGTTCCCTGACCGGAGATCAAACCTGGGTCCCTGGCAGTGGAAGCTCAGACTCCTAATCACTGGGCTGCCAGGAAATTCCCCTAGCACTCTGTTTCAACAAAGCCCTCAGCCTGGTTCAGTTGAGTGGCAGTTTGCAGACCTCTGGAGTGGAGGGAAGGGCGAAGCCTGGATTCCAGTTCTGAGCCTCGGTCACCTCCTCTGTAAACAGGGACCATGCTTAAGGCAGGGGCCTTCTGTCAGGGAAGTGAGATTAGTGTGGGACTTATGCCCGCACATGGTTGGTGCTCAGCCATCCCTCGCCCAGTCATTCATCAAACCAACCACTGAGGGTCAAGTATGACCTGACACTGCTCTGTGATAGGCCCAGAATCAATCATGTACCCCAAGACTCCTGACGCTGTCAAGGAGGGGAAGTAAGACAAAGTTACGGGAAACCTGATTAGAAAGACTTGTGGGGGACCTGCATGCCCAATTGAGGATTTTTAATTTAATTTTATTATTTTATTTCATCATTTCTTTTTTAAGAAATTGAAGTACAGCTGATTTACAGTGTTGTGTTAATTTCTGCCATTTAGCAAAGTGATTCAGTTATACATATATATAATTTTTCATATTCTTTTCCATTATGGTTTATCACAGCATATTGAATATAGTTCCCTGTGCTATACAGTAGAATTTTTATTTTAAATGTTTCTACTACTTTTCTACAACAAAGCAACCAGATGCTGTGATTCCAGCAGCCCTTGGGGCCACTTGGTCTCTTCTCTCCAGGCCGCCTACCAGTCCCTGCCAGGGCCGCGGAGGAGCAGCTACAGAGCATCGGGGACACCCGCCACCCCCTCCCCCCCCCCGCTGACCTTGACATTGCACAGGTGGAAGGCAGCCTCTGGGAGGCCCTCATATCTGGCACCGAGGCCCTGGCTGCCTGCAGAAGGCGTGGCACGGTTCAGGAAAAGGTGCCTGGGAGAGCAGAACCGCGTGTTTGGAATGCTGGAGCTGCTCAATGCATTCCATATGGCTGCGGGTGCTGGCGGCCTGGCCCGACCCAGGGGACCAAGGGAGGGGGACAGACTCTGGCAATCAGCTGCTCCCCCATTAGGCCCTTGCCAGCCCCTCCCTGCAGGAAGGCACATTTATTTGGGCTCATTTACTGTCTGTCTCCCCTCTACCCTGTGCTGGGATGTTGAACACTGATTGCCAAGACTAGCCCGGTGCCAGGAACATAGATGTTGGGAGGATTTGATGAGTGAACACCTAATAAACAACTTATTGGTAGAAGGCTTTAGGGATTCTTCCTCTTAAATAAGCCCAGCACACAATCCCCCAGAGCACTCAGCTTCAGTTAACGTTCCTGGGAATCTTCTGGGTGTCTGGACCTCACATGTGTCATCCAGCTGCCCCTCATAACCCCACCAGTTGGGAACTGTGTCACCCAGCTTTGCCCATGAGGGCAGTTGGGCTCAGAGATGGTGATGTGACTTGCCCAAGGTCTCACAGCCAGCAAGGGTAAGGATCTGAAAGCAGGTTAAAGGATTCCAGGTCCAGTGCCCTTTCTGTCCAAGCTCCAGAGGGAGGGAAGTCCCACTGAAGCTTTAATCTACCCTGACTTCCTGGGGTTTGTCCTCACTCAGATCCCAGAGTTCCTCAGACTCGTAAAGTAAGGAACTGACCCGTTAAGAAAACAAGGCACAGAAACCTCCAGCAACCTTAAAAATTTTCCCCCCAGTTTTATTGATGTATAAATAACAAACTTGTCAGAAGTTCTGAGTTTTCAGATTTAAGGGAGAACAATTGCCTTAAAGAGGAGTCTGTGATTTTCATGTTGTGTTTATGAAATAGCTCTAGAGGCATGATGGCTTGATTAATAGGCTCTTTGGGTAAAACCGTGGAAGTCCTCCAATCAAAATTAGGAACTCAATAAAGAATAGAACCCAGGGCTTCCCTGGTGGCGCAGTGGTTGAGAGTCCGCCTGCTGATGCAGGGGACACGGGTTCGTGCCCCAGTCCGGGAGGATCCCACATGCCGCGGAGCGGCTGGGCCTGTGAGCCATGGCCGCTGAGCCTGCGCTCCGCAACGGGAGAGGCCACGACAGTGAGAGGCCCGCGTACCGCAAAAAAAAAAAAAAAAAAAAAAAAAAAGAATAGAACCCAATACTATTATTCAACATTGATATGAAAGTTTTAGCCATTGCTGTAATGTGAAGCAAGGAGGTGACTTAGGAAAAAGACTACCACTTCTTAAGGATTCTGAAATTGGAGATTATATTAAATATCTTATTTTACTGAATACTCATAGCACCTCAACAAGATAGATAGTTATTTTATGTATTAGCATTGTTTCCATTTTTTTCCTTATAAGGGAATTGAAGTTCATAGATGATAAGTAACTTGCTCATGTTTATCCATCAAATGATCCTTGTGGCTCCAGCGTGTTGCTGCTATTTGTAAAGGAGTCAAAATTATGCTGATTTAAACAGGATTTGTTTGTCCATCTTGAAAACCAGTAAAATTAACTGAAAAAGCTACCAGAATAAATAAGAGAATTCAGCAGGGTGACTGGATATAAAAGGCAGTCACCATCCTATACATCTGTACCACCCTACATACTAACATAACCAATTAGAAAGCATAAGTTTAAAATTTTTCGGTCATAACATATCAATAACTAACCTTAACAAGAAATGTGAAAGACTGATAAGAAGACAGCCACACATCTTTACTGAGAAACAGAAAAAGATAAATAAATGAAGCTTCATTCCTACTGTGGTCTTGGATAGGAAAACTGGATGTTGTAAAGATGTCAACTTTTATCAAGGTAATTTTCAAGTTTAATGAGACTCCCATAAAAATCTTTGAAATATTTTTTATCATGTTTGTTCCATCTGCAAGAATAAAAAGTCAAAAAATGTTGAAAAATACCAGTAATTACAAAAAAAGGGTTAATTTGATGTGTGAAGGAAACCAACACCTGTCATGTCACATTTTAAAACATACTCTGAAACTTCAGTAATCAAAAACAGCATGGTAAGGACATAAGAAATGGTAATGGATCAGAAGAAGAAAAATAGCCTGGAAACAGTCCTTATCATTTACAGGCTTCAGTGTGTAATAAAGGTGGTGACCAAATCACCAGGTAAAGGAAGATTGATTCAACCTCAAGGCTAAGACAATTGGCCAGCCATGTGGAAAAGAATTAAGCCAGTCTCACCTCTCACTTTATATCACATAGATTTCTGATGGAGAAAGAGTTAAAATATGAGTCCATAAAACTTAGAAGAAAATCTAAATAAATACTTTTAAACTTAAAAACTTTTTTAACATTGTATTTGGAAATAATTTGACTCACATAAAGTTACAAAAATAGTACAGAATTCTTGTGTACCCCATCACATAGTTTTCCCTAATCATAGCCTCTTACATAACCATAGTGCATTTTCAAAACCAAGGAATTGAAGCTGGTATGACACTATTAAGAAACTACAGACCTGGCACATATATGTAATGGAATATTACTCAGCCATAAAAAGAAATGAAATTGAGTTATTTGTAGTGAGGTGGATGGACCTAGAGTCTGTCATACAGAATGAAGTAAGTCAGAAAGAGAAAAACAAATACCGTATGCTAACACGTATATAGAGAATTTTTTTAAAAAAGCTTCTGAAGAACCTAGGGGCAGGACAGGAATAAAGATGCAGACGTAGAGAACGGACTTGAGGACACAGGGAGGGGGAAGTGGCACTGACATATATACACTACCAAATGTAAAATAGATAGCTAGTGGGAAGCAGCCGCATAGCACAGGGAGATCAGCTCGGTGCTTTGTGTCCACCTAGAGGGGTGGGATAGGGAGGGTGGGAGGGTGACGCAAGAGGGAGGAGATATGGGGATATATGTATATGTATAGCTGATTCCCTTTGTTATACAGCAGCGACTAACACAACGATGCAAAGCAATTATACTCCAATAAAGATGTTAAAAAAAAAAAAAAAAGAAACTACAGAACTGGGACTTCCCTGGCAGTCCAGTGGTTAAAAATCCGCCTTCCAATGCAGGGGACACGGGTTCCCCTGGTGGGGGAGCTAAGATCCCACATGCCACAACTAAGACCCGAGGCAGCCAAAATAAATAAAATAAGTTAAAAATAAAAAAGAAACTATAGACCTTATTTGAATGGGGACATTTTAAACAATAAGAAGTAAAACTCCAGGGCTTCCCTGGTGGCACAGTGGTTGAGAGTCCGCCTGCTGATGCAGGAGACATGCGTTCTTGCCCCGGTCCGGGAAGATCCCACATGCCGCGGAGCAGCTAGGCCCGTGGGTCATGGCCGCTGAGCCTGTGTGTCCGGAGCCTGTGCTCTGCAACGGGAGAGGCCACAACAGTGAGAGGCCCGCGTACCGCAAAACAAAATAACAATAATGAGCAGTTATCACTTTAATATTATTATTTTAATGGCTTATTGAAATATAATTTACTTATCATAAAATGCACCCTACCTTTATATCATTTTAAATGATTATGTATTTTGTTCATTTATATTTATTTTATTTTGTTTTTATTTATTTATCTATTTATTTATTTATTGGCTGCAATGGCGGCATGAGGGAGTGGACCCGGGCCCCCTGCAGTGGAAGCACAGAGTCCTAACCACTGGACCACCAGGGAATTCCCTAACAAATTTATATTTGGAAAATAGAACAGTATTTAAAACTAAAAACAAGTCTTCTAGACTGCAACTGTATCAGTTAGGGTTCTACCAAAGAATGAGAAATGTATATATAAATGCCATTGAATTGTACACTTTAAATGGGTGAATTGTATGGTATGTGCGTTATATCTTAATTATACCTTCCTAAAGCTGTTACCAAAAAATTCCTAGCTCTGCCTCTCACCAGATGTGTGACTTGGAAAAGTGACCTCACCTCCCTCAGCCTCAGTTTCTTCATCTGTTAAATGGGGATGATGACAACAGTAACCTCATGAATTGTTGGGATGTTTTGCTGACAGGACACAGTAAGCCCTTGGTAAATACTAACAATAACGATTGTTTACAGAGGTGGGCTCCCCAGTGCCTGGCTCGGGGCTGGGCACTTATGTTCATGTCCTCATTTTGTCCTCTAACCCCTCCTACGCCGATTGTGCAGTGGAGGAGACCGAGGCTGAGGGCTCCAGCAGACAGGCAGCATCAAAACCCGGGTGTTCTAGAGGCCGGTACCTGAGTTCTAACCACAGGGCAATCCTGGTTTTCGTGTTGTGTTGCCTTTCCATACGTGTGGGTGCTTTCATTACTGGGACCCACTGCAACAGGAGATGTCAGCTGCACACCTGGAAGCTTCATCCACCCCCCTCCCTCCTTCCAAATGGATTCTTTCCTTTTCTCTGGCTTAGAATACTTTCCAAGGTAGAAAACGCTCCAGAGAAATGCCACCCAAGAATTGGTGACTTCCTCGAGTCCCTGAGCAGGTCAGGCCTTGGGGAAGAAGACTCAGACTCAGCTCTGCCCCCTCCTCGCTTGGAGAGACCTCTGAGCCTCGGTCTCGTCACAGAAAACGTACAGATTATGATAGTATTTCCTTGCCAGGGATGTTGCAAGGCTGACTTACGCACCCTGAGAGGCCCCATCACCAGGGTGTCAGCTCCTCCTGAGACTGCCGTTGGCAGGGAGAGGGCAGGCCTGGGGCTGGCCCCCACCCAGCAAGCCTCGGAGCTAGCTATGCGGAGCCAGCGAGTACAGCTGCTAAAAATAGAAGTCACATCTAGCAGGGACATGGGTTGGCCCGGAGGCAGGGCTCAGCCCAGGCAGATGGGAGTGGTGAGTGGGGGCCAGGACACTCGCCCACCACCAAGGCCCCTCACCTGTAGTGTGTGTGTGTGTGTGTGTGTGTGTGTGTGTGTGTGTGTGTTGGGGGTGTGTGATTCCATTAATCAGTGCAAGGCCCCATCCCCGGCTACAACAGAGGGGTGGAGACTACTCTTTCATCAGGGCGATGAGAAAAGTCCTCTAGGGATGTTCAGTAGGCATATAATGTGAGCTACACATGTAATTGTCAATTTCCTAATACAAACATTAAAAAAAGATCAGGGGAAATTACTTTTTTTTTTTTTTTTTTGCGGTACGCGGGCCTCTCACTGTTGTGGCCTCTCCTGTTGCAGAGCACAGGCTCCGGACGCGCAGGCCCAGCGGCCTTGGCTCATGGGCCCAGCCGCTCTGCGGCATGTGGGATCCTCCCGGACCGGGGCACGAACCCGCGTCCCCTGCATCGGCAGGCGGACTCTCAACCACTGCGCCACCAGGGAAGCCCAGGGGAAATTACTTTTAATAAATTTTATTTAATCTAAAATAATGAAATGTTGATCATTTCAACATGTCATCAATATAAAAATATTAAGGAAATCAATGAAATTCTCTTTTTCATACTAAGTCTTCAAAATATGGTATGTAGGACTTCCCTGATGGCTCAGTGGTTAAGAATCCGCCTGCCAATGCAGGGGACATGAGTTCAAGCCCTGGTCCGGGAAGATCCCACATGCCGCGGAGCAACTAAGCCCGCGAGCCACAACTACTGAGCCAATGTGCCACAGCTACTGAAGCCCGTGCGCCTAGAGCCCGTGCTACGCAACAAGAGAAGCCACTGCAATGAGAAGCCCTCGCACCACAACAAAGAGGAGCCCCTACTCACTGCAACTAGAGAAAGCCCATACACAGCAACGAAGACCCAATGCAGCCAAAAAGAAATTAAAAAATAAACTTATTTTTTAAAAATATGTTACGTATTTTAGGACTCATGGTTCTTCTCAATTTGGAGTGGTCACGTCAAGTGCCATATTAGTTTTCGACCGCTGCTGTAACACATTAACACTTAGTGCTTTGAAACAGCATGGATTTATTATCTTACAGTTCTGGAGGTTAGAAAGTTGGAAATGAGTCTCAGGGGGCTAAAATCAAGATGTTGGCAGGGTTGTGTTCGTCCTGGAGACTCCAGGGGAGAATTCGTTCCTTGTCTTCTCCAGCCCTCCTTCCATCCATCCATCCATCCATCCATCCATCCACCCACCCATCCATCCATCCCTTCCTCCATCTTCAAAGTGCATATCCCAAACTGCTTCTGTTGTCACATCTTCTCTCCCTCTGCTTTACTTGTCACTTTGCCTTCTCTGACTCTTACCCTCGACTCCCTCTTATAGAACCCTTATGATGATACTGGGCCTGCCCAAATAATCCAGGATAACCTCCCCATCTCAAGATCCTTAATCACATCTGCAAAGTCCCTTTTGCCATGTAAAGTGGCATACTCACGAGGATTAGGGTGTAGACATCTTTGGAGAGCGTTATTCAGCTGGCCACACACACTTTACAGCCCCGCGTGTCAGCGGCTGCTGAACTGGACAGTATTGCTCTAGGGAAGTAAGGGGAAAAATCTAGTTAGAGCTTCTACCTTCACCCTCCTGCTCAGTCACTAAGCCCCTGCGGGATCTCAGGCAAGTCAATTCACGTCCCTGGTTGTCCATATTTACCTTGCGTGTAAAGTGAGGTTGACAGTAACCCAAGCTTGGGAAAATGCAACAAGCTAGGAGGCACATCCATGCTTATTTAACTGTAAAATGGGGGGCAGTTCAATTGGCAGGTTGGAGGGGCTGCTGCCCTGTGGTAAGAGAATTGAATACCAGGAGGGTTCTCAGAGGCCATTGAGTTCTCAGCTGCCCCATTTTACAGATGGGAAAACTGAGGCCCAGCGTAGAGAAGAGGCTTGCCAGAGGTCCCCAGTGAGTTGGTAACTGAGCCAGGGAGGGGATCCAGTGGGAAAACTGTTCCCTGCCACATCACACTGCCCATCCGTCTGAGTTTCCTCACTTATAAAATGCAAATAGTGATGGCATATTATCAGGGCTGTTGTGAAGATGAAAGGACCTCCTAGGTGTGAATGTGCTCTGTGAAGAGCTAGAGGGTTGTGTAAAAGAAGGTCAGGATGACACCTGGGCACAGGTGTTTATGGTCTCTCTCCAGGGCGAAAGCTGGCTGCCCCCTCTACCTCCCTGGCCTGCAGTGCTCTGGGCACCTCGGAGGGTGTCAATCCTGTCTTTCCATCTTTCCCCTTTCCCACTTCTAGAACCAAGTCTCGGAGCCTCAGGAGGCAGGCCTTCCCCTGGTTGACAAGGGGCCCTTAGCCCTTTCCTGAAAAGTGACCTCCTCCGGGCTTGGCCCTCCCTAAGCTCTGCTCCTCCTGTGGGGACTGTGTTCTGGTCAGGGCAGGGGCCAGGTAAGTGCATTTCCAGGCCTGGGTGGAGGAGCCTGGGTCCCCTGCTGGCTGGCTGTGCAAACCTGGGCATGTTCCTTGGCCTCCCTGTGCCCACCTGCACAGTGGGTGACAGGGGTTAGACCAGAGGTGCTCACAGCCCCCTGAGACCTAAGATTGTGGGGATCCCTTCACTGTCTTCACAGAAGCCCAAAGACAAACTATTCCTGATTCAAACTCTCACCTGCACCGGTGGGCAGGGCCGGCGGGCTGGCGGAAGCCAGGGCGGGAGGCAGGAGTAGAGCAGGAACGCAGGGTGGCCTCCATCTGTGTCAGGCTCTACCCCCCCTGCCAGCCTTCCAGCTCCACCCCGGACCTTGGGCAGAGGGCAGGGCTGTCCTGCGGAGCCGCAAAGAGGCCTCTGGGCCGGAAGGAACTGGTGCCAGCATCAGTGAGTGGTGAGGCTCTGAAAACACCTGACTGCAATGCAAAAAGGAACTCTCTGGATCTTAACAACCCAACACACGGTTTAGGCAGGTTCCATGCCAGAGGGAGGAAGGGGTGCATGTTCCCTCCCCCGCAAGTCCTGATGATGCTGGGCTTTGCAGAAACACCCTCAGAGGTGCACAGCACCCAGCCTGTGGAAGATCTGTTCGTGATTGTCTCCTAAGTGTCAGCTCTGGGCTGTGTCTCGCGACCCAGAGTGAAGTCCAAGTGTCATTTTCTACGTGACGTCACTGAGGCCCCACAAGGGTAAGGAGCTGGCCTCTGGTGGATCAGTGATCGGGAGACAGAGCCAGGGCTAGTGGGAAGAGAGCTGTATGGCCTTGACTCATGGCTCCTCAGTGCGCTGGAGCTTGAGGGTTAAGACCTTGATAATAATTGTAGCAGGAATACTACATGCTGCTCACACTAGGGGCTCCGTCTAAGTTCCTGCCATGTGCTGGCTTGCTTCATTCCCACACATCCCTACAAGGTAGGAATTTATCATCACCTTTTTACACTTGGGGAAATGGAGGCACAGAGAAGTTAAAGAACTTGCCCAAGGACACACAGCTACTAAGTGACAGAGCTGGGACTTGAACTGGACTATTGGACTCCAACACCTGCTCTTGACCAAATGCAAGTGAGAGGCTGCGGGGAGACAGTCTGAAGTGATCTGCATGCCCTGACCAGGGAATGCTGCTCACATGCCGTGGGGAAGAGGGCGTCCTTCGGTCTGACTCTTTGCGCCCAGAATCCCACATGGTCAGCACTGTATCTGTCCCCACCCACCTGTCCACTATGCAGATGGGAACGTGAGCTCAGATTTGCCTTTGTGTGTTTTGTCGTCGTTGTTGTTTTGCCGCACCATGCAGCATGTGGGATCTTCCCTGACCAGGGATCGAACCCGTGCCCCCTGCGTTGGGAGCGCAGAGTCTTAACCACTGGACCACCAGGGAAGTCCTGGGAACGTGAGCTCAGAGATGGCAGGTGACTGGCCCAAGGTCCCACAGCAAGAGTACAGAGTCCCTGGCAGGCTGAACACCGGACACTCAAGGGTCTAGGGGGTTGGGAGTGCACTCATACCCCCACCCCGCCCCCAGGAGACATCCGAGGGGCAGGCAGCTCCCCAGGGGGCACAGTGGCAGCAGAGAGGAGCTTTTCTCCCACCCCCCCAGTCCCAGACACCCGTGTCCCAGGTGGATTCCACTCCATTGCTGGCCCTGGGCTTTCTTCCCAGATGGAGCTGTGCTTGTGAGAGGGAGCGGGGATAGAAATCAGTTGTTTCCATAGAGAGAACCTTCAATATTGAAATCGACAAGTTAGTGGGTACAGCCCAAGGGCAGGGGTGTGTGGCAGCAGACCCAGGTCCTAGGAGGCTCTGCCTCTAGGCACCTGGCTGCCCCGAGGGAGTTGCTCTTCTCTGAGCTCCTGCTTTTCATCTGTACAAAGAGAACAGGGGTCCTACTGCTGGAAGAATGGATCCAACTGCCCAGAGGGCAGCAGGAGGGTGAGAGCAACAGGCGGGGAGGGACGATGGCTCAGCTGACCTCCTCCCACCAGAGAGGAATCACAGGCCACCACAGCTGAGCCACTGACCTGCTGGGTGACCTTCACCTCCCTGCCTTACCAGGATTGGCTGGGACAGCTATGATGACATTCGCACCATACACCCTGGATTTTCTACAGAGGAAATGCCTTGAGACAGGTGGGAGTTGAGGAAAGGACCTGAAAAGGGAGAAATGTCATCAGCCAGATGACTGTAATATCCCAGCCTCTCTGGAATGGTCCCCAAACTCTGTGCCACATGAATGTGCTTTGCTTAAACGAACGCAAGTCCCAGATGCCAAGGCAGCAAATGAGATCCAGCTCCCGGCAAAGGCTCAGTGGCCCCCCAGCAGCTCCCCTGATTTCGTCCTTCCCCTTCCCCGTGGCCTGTGTCAATCCTACCCAAGAGGTCCCGCCAGGTGGAGTGCTCCAGGCAGGCCCATCTCCCCTGGAGAAGAAGGGCTGGTGGCTGGTCCAGAAGGGACATCACATCCATCTGACCCTCTCCTGCTCCCCAAAGCACTGGAGAGGACACCACCATGGGTGAAACCTCTCACTGTGGAGGCAGAGACCTGCCTACTAGCTGTGTAACCTTGGGGAAGTTGCCTGGCCTCTCTGAGCTTGTTTCTTCATCTATAAAGTGAGGACAACAGTGCCTTCCTCCTAGGTCAGTTATCAATATTAAGGGTGGTACTTGCAGGTAACGCAAGTAAAGTAGGTGCTCAGTAAGCTGTCGTTCTCATCATTGTTATGCTTGTTTAAAAATGAACCTGCAGTCTGCGCAGACCCAAAACCGATCTCACCTTTTTCTGTACCATTTCCACATTATGCTGATCACGTCATGGGCTAAGGGTTTGAATCTGGCATAGACTGATCTGGGTCCAAGTCCTGGCTCCCGGCACTTGTGTGACCTTGGGTGGGTGATTTTTACCATCAGAGCCTGGGTTTCCTCCTCTATAAAATACGGGTGATAATCATCACACCTCCTCTTGGGGTTTTTATGCAAGTTTCATGCAAGGATGCCTGTGAACCCTCAGCTCAGTGTCTACCGGTAGGCTCGGCACTCCACGACTGTTTGGGATCCTTGTTTCTGTTATTACTAGACTGGGACCCCACAGTGTCCAAAACTAGTGGTTTCCACAACCTTGGCATCCTCATAGCAACACCGTGAGGCTAGGATTTTCACCTTCATGCAGAAGTGGAAACTGAGGCTTAGCAAGTCTCTGCTCTGGAGCTCAGTAGCGGAGCAGGGATCGGTAAGGGGAAGTGGGTCCTGTCTGCTCCACTGGGGTTCAGCTGCTTGAAAGCATAGGAAGCTTCACTCTCCCAGGTGCAGGTGGGCACAGCGTCCCGCCCGCTGGCTTCTGGACCCACGGTCTCTTTCAGACCCACAGAGCAAATCCTCTCCTGAGATCTCCGGGAGCCCTGCCCAGACACCAGATGAAAGGCAGAGAAGAGTCCAGGAGCCCCGCAGTCTCATGACCTCAGACAGGCTGATCCTCTTCGTGCCTCAGTTTCTCCATCTGAGTGTGAATCACATCGAAAGTGTGAATCCTGATTTCACCACTGATTCAGATTGGGCTTGAACACATTATCTCCCTCTTCTTAGTTTCCGTGGCTTCGCCTATGAACAGGGGCTAACGGAAGAATGGCATAAGGGGGTGTTAAGTGAACAAAGGAGAGCATAAGGCTGTAATTGGTGTGATTTAAATGCATTTTTAAAAGTCCGTGTGTGTCTGTGTTTGTATCTACTGTTTCAAAAAGACATAGAAAATTTATTAAAATGTTTCTATCAGTACTCTCTGGACACTGGGCTCATGACTGATTTTTACTTCCTTTTGTATACTACATTTGTAGTTTTCCAGTTTTTCTACCATGAGTATGTGTCTCTTACAATCAGAAATGAACAATTAAAGGCATAAATAGTCGTCCATATGGCTCAGGGTGGTCCGAGGATCACCTGTGGACACCCCCAAGGAGGCCTGTGAGCCGCCAGGTGACAGCAAACGTTCCCTTTGCTGACTGTGCTCACGCGCCCCTCCTGGGCACCATCGGGGTGACGTTGTGGTTCCCACGGGCAGGCCCTCTGGCTGGGAGCAGAGGGACCCGTTGCCTCCCAGGGCTTCCCGTGAAGATGTGACTTCGTCTTGGCTGAAGACACAAAAGGAACTGAAGATTCCTCGTCAACCTAAAAGAAGGAAAGTAACTAGAAGAAAAGACCTGGCTTCTAATTCCACTGCCTCCCTTTCTCCCACCTGACATTAGGCAGGGCACCTGGCCTCTCTGGCCTCAGTTTCCCAGTCTCTAAAAGGGGATTACACCATGCTTATCTCACAAGGGTTTTGTGAGGATCCAATGAAACAGCAGTTTTGCCTGCATCTTGCCTCCCCTCCTCTTGAATCGTCTGTAAGAGGTAAGACATCAGGTGTTTGGTGCACTTAACGTAGAGCTTTGGTGGAAGGTAAATTAGTAACGGTTTCAAATCATCATCTCATCCTACTGTTAACAGCCTGAAAGGTCACACGCAGGTTGATCTGGGAACCTCCCACCCAGTGCTGCTACTTTCGGGCAGTTGGGACCACCTTAGATGCTTTCTGTGCTCCAGCCCATCCTGCCTTCCTGCCTTCCCCTCCGCGGTTCCGCCTCCTCAGACCTTACCTGAGGGCAAGACTGCATCCCAACTCTGGGTCTTTACTGTCCCTCACACCCTTAGTCTCTGCATCTCAAAAATATTTTAAGGGTGAGTTTACAGGCCACCTCTTCCAGGAAGCCCTCCGTGCTTCAACCAACGGATCTGAGTTCCTGTGCTGTCTCTGGGCCTCTCTTATGTATCAGTTTCAATGAGCTACTTATGCCTGTTTCACCCACTGCACTAAGAGTTTCTTGAGGGTAGGGTGCACATCTTACCGTTCCCCACACCCTAGGGGCCAGCACAGTATGTCTCAATAAAGCTTTACCGAAAGAATGGCTGCAGCTCACAGTGTCTGAAGAGAGTATGTGTCTTTTCCCATCAGATATAAGCGGTGAAAGGGACAGAGTGATATTTGTCCCTAGAAGTGCTTGTCCCACAAATCGCTTGTTACCTTAGTGAGTAGGGATGATTTTTCTTTTTGGCCAGGATACCAGCTTTGAGACAGATGTCCCCAACACTTGCTGGGCCAGACCTTTGTTTCTACACACATCAAGGAAGCAAGTCAGCCTCATGACAGGCTGTCAGCAGCGGGGACGAGAAAAAGAAGCCCTGACATGTTTGTAGCCTATCACGTGTGGCAAGATGCCATTACACTACAAAGCACTAGGGCTCGGGTATCATATTTGGGCCTCGTGAAAACTTTGTGAGCTGGGCAGGGCCAGGCAGGATGCTTCCCCGTGTTTGTAAATGAAGAGGCTGAGGCACGATGGGATACCAGGTCTGGACTAGGGGTGGGTCTGCGTTTTCTGATATATTGATCCCACTGGGCCGTGCTGCTCCGTTACCTCTTTTTTTTTTTTATGCGTTACGCGGGCCTCTCACTGCTGTGGCCTCTCCCGTTGCGGAGGACAGGCTCCGGACGCGCAGGCCCAGCGGCCATGGCCCACGGGCCCAGCCGCTCCGCGGCACGTGGGATCCTCCCAGACCGGGGCACGAACCCGCGTCCCCTGCATCGGCAGGCGGACTCCCAACCACTGCGCCACCAGGGAAGCCCTCCGTTACCTCTTATGTGAGCGTCATCCTCACAAACGCTGGGCTAGAGAGGCCAGGCAGGGCTGCTGACCCATTTCACAGATGAGAACCCTGATGGTGTGAGGCATGAAGCCCATCACAGCCTCGGCAAACAGAGGAAGAGTAAGCTGCAGGGAAGCCTGGTGGGGAGAGGCAGAGCGGGGGACCTGCCCTGCATCTCTGAGCGGCAACACGCAGCCTCAGGGTTCTGGAAAGACAGGCGAGGGTCCCTACAGGAACTGGTTGTGTAGGGACCTCCAAGGTGAGAAGACAAGCATGGGCCGCAGCCAGGCCAGGCCAGGCCAGGCCAGGTGGGCAGTGGTGCCCGGGCCTTTCTCCCTCTAGCCTCTCCTGCGTAGCATCTCCTTTGAGGTCACAGAACTCAGCGAGGGAGGCAGGCCGGGGCGCGGTTCCCCCATTACAGACAGAAGACTGAGGCAGAGAGGCATGTTCCTGCCAGCACACCAGCCTTGGATGCCACCTGCAAAACCGGCAGCGCCACCCAGAGCTCACAAGTCACCACCAACTCCCACAACCATACCCTTTATGAAAAGTGCAAAAGAGATTTAAAAAAAAATTCTTTCTTCGGTTTTATACATATAAAAGGTCAACACCTGTGGGTGGCTCAGCAGTCCTGATCCATCAACTAGAGATGTGGTTACCTTCGTTCAACGGGCGACACGGGATTCTGGAAATGGCCAAGAGTGGGGCCCCCAGGCAGGCAGCGTGGAGAGTCTGTGCCCCTCTCCTTCTCCACGCTCCCTCCAGCTGCCTCTGGGAGCTAGGGACCTGGTTTCACCTGGAGCAGGGGGAGGGGCGCTCAGCTGGGGGACGCGCAGGACGCAGGGCCTCTGCGTGGCTCCGCATGGAGGGCAAGCAGACTGCCCGGCCCAGGGTGGCAGGTGCCGTGCGGGTCAGCTCAGCCCACCTGGCAGTACTGAAGGTGAGTCAGGAAACTGGAGGGCATCGGGCTCCTGAATGTTTCCAGACCCCCTGCGGCACTAGGCCTCATCTGGCCCAGGAGGCCTAGAGTCAGAGAGTCTGGGCTGGAAGGAACCATGAAGGTCTTCAAAACCACCCCTCCCCGCATCTGATGCCCTCCCCGCAGCGTGGCCCCCTGGTTTTGCTTGTTCACCTCCAGTGCTGGGGAACTCGGTCCAGGATGGGACAGATTGAATTCGCACCGGCACCCTGTCACTTCCACCCCCTGGTCCTGGTTCTGATTCCAAGCAGGATGAGAGCAAGCTCACTCTCTGTGGCGGCCTGCAGAGGTCTTCCCATCCCTGGAGCTTCTTTGCTGAGGTCCCACACCTCCAGCTCCCCATCCACGCCCCAGCCTGGTCCCCACACCCTCCCCATCTCGGCCGGAGTCCATCTCAACATTCAGGGCCGGGTGGCTCTTGGGGCTCCAGTGCTGCACGGTCAGTGCAGGGGGATCAGTCCTGCACCACCTCCTTTGGGACCCTGTGCCTTTGTGGGCCCAGTCCAAGGTCCCGCCACACTAAACTGATAGCTAGCCACGGTCAATCTGTCCGCTCGGCTCACGTCACGCCAGCCCCGGCCCATCATTGTGCCTTGGGATCTTGGGCGCCAAAGGCAGGACCTCAGTCATCTTGCTGAACCCCCATCTGAGCGGGTGCTCCCTCGGGACCCGGGTGCGGCTTGCTCGGCCCCTCCTGCCCTAAGCGTCTGTCTCCACGATGCACTTGAGGAACATGGTGTCGTCCTTCACGTAGGCATGCTTGGGCGACTGCAGCTTGTTGAGGGGGAAGAAGAGTGGGCAGCCACTGGCCACATTGGTTTCGCTCTGGGGCCGCTGGAAGGATGCTGAGTTCAGGTCGGGCCGGAAGGCGTCGATGGCGTGCTCACGGTTGTTCTGGTCGAGCAGCATGAAAGTGACCTGTGGGGCAGGGGCCAGTGGGAGGTCAGGGACAGGGTCTGTGCCTGTCACCCGTGCAGCCCCTCTAACCCTGAGCTCACACTGATCAGGAGTCAAAGAAACACGTAAGGACCACACATGGTGTACAGGAAGAGCCCGGAAACGGAAGCACCTGGTACCGTGAGCAGGCTTCAGGGTGTCCTGTGATTAGAGCTCAGGTGTTCTAACAGGAAGGGGGAATTCAGATGCCACTGTCAGTTGTGGTTGGCTGTTGGGGGCTAAAGCGGGGACTAAGCCCGGACAAGGAGGCTGGACTCCATAACCCAAGATGTCCCTTCCTGCACTGAGATGTCTGTCTGATCCTTCAAACACAGCTGGACCCTCCCAGGCGAGAGCAGACAGGCCTTCCACTGAGCAGACGGCAATCAACACCCTGAAACACGAACCCAGCTTCTGGTCTGTACAGGGGCCCTGGGTGCCTCCGAGAAGCCAACGATCTCAAAGTGACACACAGCCTCCTCCCTGGCACACGTCACTGAAACGCCCATCGCCCACTGCAGCAGTCAGTTCTCAAACTTGGCTACACTTTAGAATTCCCTGGGAAGGTTTGAAAACTCCCGATGCTCACGCCTCACCATCTACGGGAGTGAGACCCAGTCATTAGTATTTTGAAAATCCCCCCAGCACACATGGGAACCACTGACCTACTGACTCATAGCCAGACCACTGCGGCACTACCGCTTCCACCCCACCTGCTCGCCCTTATCTTCCTCCACCCAGCTGAGGTGTGGAGTCCACACCCTCCCCTTGCCTCCCCTACTCCCTTGCTGCCGCCGTCCACCCGTGGGGAATCCCTGCCACACTCCCACCTCCGGCGGCCCTTTTAAGCGTTTTTAACAAACTTTATTTTTCAGAGCAATTTTAGGTGCACGGCAAAATTGAATGGAAAACACAGAGATTTCCGAGTACATGTCCCCACACGACCTCCTACACTGTCAACATCCCCACCAAAGCGGTACATTTGCTACAGATGATGAACCTATGTTGACGCACCATGTTCACCCAAAGTCCCCGGTTTAAGGTTCATTCTTCGCGTTGTACATTCTATGCGTTTGGACAAATGTACTTATCATTATAATATCATTCAGAGTATTTACACTGCCCTAAAAATCCTCTGCGTTCCACCCATTCATCTCTCCTCCCCTCCATGAAATCCTGGCAACCACTGATCTTCTTACTATCTCCACAGTTTTGCCTTTTCCAGAATGTCATATAATTGTAATCATACAGTATCTAGCTTTTTCAGATGGGCTTCTTTCACTCAGTAATATGCCTTTAAGCTTCCTCCGCATCTTTTCATGGCTTGGTAGCTTATTTCTTTACAGCACTGAATAATATTCCACTGTCTAGATTTACCAGAGCTCATTTATCTGTTCACCTACTGAAGGACATCTTGGCTGCTTCCAAGTTTTGGCGATTATGAATAAAGTCGCTGTAAGTATCTGTCTGCAGGGGTTTTGTGTGGACGTAAGTTTTCAACGCATTTGGGTAAACATCCAGGAGTGTGATTTCTGGGTCACATGGTAAGAGTATGTTTAATTTTGTAAGAAACCGCCAAACTATCTTCCACGGTGGCTGCACCGTCTTACAGTCCCACCAGCAGCGAGGGAGAGCTCCCGTGGCACCACATCCCCGCTTGGGACTTGGGCCATTCTAAAAGCTGTGCAGAGGATCTGCTCCTCCTCCCCTTTTCCTGAGAATGCCGTCAGTTCAGGCCAGCCCCACAGGACCTCCTCCAAGAAGTTTTCCTTATTCACCCCCAACGTGAACTTCATCTCTACACGTCTTCCAGGGTCGCTGGTCCAAACACTTTAGCTCCTAGACTCAGAATGCAGCAAAGAGCCTCGGCTACTAGATGTGAACTCAGGCTCTTGTTTTATGAGGGAAAACTGACAGCACGGAGGGCAGAGGATCTGCCGAGGTCACACAGGCGAGTTCATGGCTAAATCAGGATCAGGACCCAGGTTTCCTCCATCCCACCCCCACTGTCCCCCAGGCCCATACCTTGTTCCGGAAAGGCCACGGCAACAGGGCATCATACTCCCCTCTCATGATCACGATGAAGAGGGACAGGTGGGTCCTCTTCCCCGTCCCGTCCCCATTCAGGTAGAGCCGCAGGCACAACTTGTATCCGTACTTGGCAGTGTAGAAAGCTGAAATGAGGAAGCCAGAGTCAGCGCCGAGGCAGCTGGAGAGTGCTGGGCTTTGCAGATGAGGAAACTGGGACTGACAGTTAGGCATGCCCAGGTCATGGCTCAAAACTACAAAATCAGGACTTCCCTGGTGGCGCGGTGGTTAAGAATCTGCCCGCCAACGCAGGGGACACGGGTTTGAGCCCTGGTCCGGGAAGACTCCACATGCCGCAGAGCAACTAAGCCCGTGCGCCACAACTACTGAGCCTGCGCTCTAAAGCCCGCAAGCCACAACAACTGAGCCCGCGCACCACAACTACTGAAGCCTGTGTGCCTAGAGCCCATGTTCCGCAACAAGAGAAGCCACCGCAATGAAAGGCCCGCACACCGCAACGAAGACCCAATGCAGCCAAAAAAAATAAAATAAAATAAAAATGAAATCTGGGGATGGAGCTCAGCATTCTTCTCCGTTATAGAGCATCAAATCTTGGAGATCATCTGGGCTGGTGGCTGTCAAAGGCCATCAGAATCACAGATTGCCCCTGGAGCTTCTGACTCAGTAGTGCTGGGGTGAGGACTGAGAACTGGCATTTCTAACAGGGGATAGAGATGCTGCTGGCCCTGGGATCACACTTCTGATTTAACCAACCTGCATTTTGTAGTCGGGAACCCAAGCCCAGCAAGGGGAAGTGGCTGGCCACAGTGTCACAGTGTACTGGGGGCAGAGACAGAATTAGGGGCCAGGCCTCCTACCTCCCAACACGGACTTCTTTCCGCTGCCCTAGGCCAAGCGGTTGGGGTCTCCTGGAGGCTGGGAGAGAGTGCGGTGAATCACAGTGCTGCCGGCCACCGCGGGCAAAGGCCCCCGGGATGAATCATCACCTGGTCATTAGGCACGGGGGCCTGTGGGCTCTCTCCCTGGGCAGCTGAAAGAGCCATCTGAGTGTGGGTTCCAGTAGCCTTCACCATGAGGGCCCTTCTGGGAGGGGCTGAGCGGGGACAGGGTGTGGAGGGTATGCGGGAAGGAGTGGAGGAGGGACAGGCTGACAGTCTGACTCATCTGTGCCCCTTGTGTTTTGGTAGAACAGGAAGCCAGAGACACTGCTTGCTTTTTCCCTCTCTGGAAAGAAGCCAGGACAAAAAAGCTTACGTGTAGGAGGCGAGGCCACCCCCTGAAGGGGCTGTCCCTGTTCCTGAGGAAAGGGGGCTGGCTTTGGGACCCAGCCTGCTCTGTGGTGTGGGGCAAGCTCCCATGCCCCTCTGAATCCCAGCACTGTTGACCTTGGGTGTGTCAGAGGAGCAGATGGCCAGGAAAAGCACGGGGCTGGAGCAGATGTGAGTGGTGGTTAAAACTGCCATCGGCAGAAATCCTCCTTAACGACCCACCCGTTTACTTAGAGGCACGCGAGTGAGGCCAGGGGAAAAGCACACAGGTCTGAGCACAAATATACACGTTATTACACAGACAGCTATCAGTTAATTAGGAGAAACAACAACCGAGTAACTGCCTACTTCATGCAAGACATCGTGCCAGGCCCAGGGGCCCCAGAAACGACTAAGAACTGCCCCAGTGTACACAATACTCAATCACGTGCTCCCCACAGTGGTACACAGAGTTCTCCACTTGTCTTATTTCAGACCACGGGGTCTCTGAGGGCGGGGCCCCATGGTATTTACCTGTGAAAGTCACCCTGGGCTTCCCTCGCATCTACACAAACTTTGGTTCACAGCGCACTCTCATTCACTACCGCTATCCACGCAACGTAGATCATTTTATTCCTAGTTGCAGACCGTGACGGATGTCCAGGGAGGCATGCCTGGTGCAAACAGCCCCTGATCCACGCGGCTGAGCGGGGAGGGGCCTACTACCTCCGCGGGCCTGGTAGGGCTGGGGGCCCGAATGGACACTGGTCTAACTGGACGCAGCCCGCCTGTCAGAGCGGAACCCCCACCCCCGCCCGCCTCCCCCAGCTGGTGTCTGTGCCCCCGGGGAGGCCTTACCTGGGGAGAAGAGGCTGACAGTCCTGCCGCAGGCTGACTCATGGCACCGCCTGGTGACACTGGTGACCTTCCATAGGAACGTGCCGTCGTAGGAGGCCTCTTCCATGAGGCGGAAGCTCTGCTCCAGCTTGCCCAGGGCCTGGTCTTTCTGGGCCAGGGTCTGCTGCAGCTCCATCACCTGGGGCGGGGAAAGCCCATTCAGCCAGGGGCACCAGAATCCAGCTTGGCGGTGGGATGGGGACAGTGGGATGTAGAGACAGAGCTGCCCCCGAATTTGCTTTCCTTGCCTCCCTCAGCCACGTGCATCTGCCTTTGTACATGCCGTCCCTCCTGCCTGGGATTCCTTTCCCTTCCTTGTCCACTGGCCAACTCCTGTTCGTCCGTCAGGAACCTGGCTCACAGAGTTCTTCCTCTGCAAAACATCCACTGCCCTAGCTCAGCTGGTATCTCTCTTTCATCTTCGATCTTATAGAGGCTTTACAACCATCTGAGATACATTTTTCTGCCTTTCCAACAGGATAGACGGTCTCCCCTATCAACGGCTGGGCCCATGCTCATTTTATCTGTGTCCATGCCTTGCACAGTGCCTGGCACGTAAGAGTAGAGCCAGGAAATTCGTTAATGAACTGAAGACACAGTCACTGCCCTCGGGGAGGCCATCACCTTCCAACTGGGGCAAGAGTTACATAAATAAATCCTTTACTTCGCCACCCAAACCCAGTGCCTGGCTCTTCTGGTAGGATCCTCCACTGACATTTGAAAGAATACAAATTTTTTCTTGGGTGTACTCAGGTAGGGAAGTCAGGAATGGAAGTGAGTGTCCTTAAAGAAAACTGAAGCCCTAATTTTACGGATGGGAAAGCTGCAGTCCTGTGATTTGCCCAGATCTATACAGCAAATTAATGGTGGACCTGGAACGAAAATCCAGGCCTAACTCAACATGAGATGGTGAAGTAATGTTGCTGCCCCCCCAAAAAGCAACATTAACATTGTGACTGGTTATATTAAGAAAAGTATAAACTCTGGAACAAAGGAGGGGACAGTCTGGTGCAACCAAGAACTGTCAGATAAGTGGATTATCTGGTGGTTTGACACCACCACTCTGAGTGTGTGGAATCCTTTAGAGGCTAAGCCAGCACATATGAGGACAGCATGAAACGATGTGCTCTGATGAAGTGGTGAAGGCACTGGGGGTGTTTAGCCTATAAAAGGAAACACTCAGGATATTATTACTGACTGCTCATCTCTGAAGGGCTTCCATGGGGGCTAGAAGTCAGATGTTTTGGGGGCCCCGAGGGGCAGGGAAGACACAGGAGGCTGATTTTAGTTAAGTACGAGGGAGAACTTTCTAGCGGTGCAAAATGTCCAGCTGTGGAATGAGATGCTTGGGGTGGGGATAGTCTATTGCAGAAGTTTAAGCAAAGGAAAGGAAGCACTGGACGGGGGAGTTTGACCTTGACTATAACTTCTGACTCTGTCCTCTTCCTAGAAGGCTGTGGGATGCAGGAGAGATACTTTTGAAGGAGGAGTGACTGGTCTGCACAGGGAGAATGCTTAGCAGGAAGGCTGGTCCTCTGCTCTGGAGACAAGATGGGGTGGCGGGGCGGTGGGGGGCGGCCCTGAGCTGCCTTGAGGGTAAACGTGCCTCCCATGCTCACCCTCCGTTCCAAGCTCAGGATGTGCTCACGGCCCAGCCGGCTCTGGTGGATGGAGGCGGCCAGGGCCAGGTGGGAGGCCTCCACCTCCTTGTTGAGGACGGCGACAATGTTCTCAAACACGCACAGCTTCCCCTCCAGCTCAGTCAGGAGCTTCTCCTTCATGAAGTGCTGCAGGGCCAGCTCCTCCTGGCTCTCGGAGCAGGGGGCCCGGTAGCAGTCCACCTCTAGGTCCCCAGCTGCCTCCACAGCCCCCTGCAGCTGCAGGTCTGACAGATTCCGCTCCAGGGCCACGGGTCCAGACCCCAGGCCAGAGCCCAGCTGGGTCTTCCACTGTTTCATGAACCCTAACAGCAGGTTCAGGTGGGTAGCCTGGGAGGTGACCTCATGCTCCTGCATGAACTTTGGGCCCCCCTGCCAAGAGAGTGGGGCTGATCAGTGAAAACAGAGGGGGAGGGAGGACCAGGGAGCAGTGGAGAGTCCTGCCACCAAAGGTTGCCAAGGGAAGTCATATCCATTCACCTGGCCAAGGGAAGTGTACAGCAAGAGGGATTCGGAGAAGGACCCTGGCATGAGACATAGCCATGATGAGCTGTGTCCATCCCAGCCTCCAGAGCAACAATTCTGCCATGCCCTTGAGTGCAGTGATGATTCAGGACCATGGAGAGAGGCAAAGGGGGTTTTTGGGGGTGCGGGCGGTGGTCATTTTTGTGATGCTACAAATGCCCAGGTGAGACATTAAGAAGAACTCCCCTGAGTACAAAGATGATTTACTAGTGAATTTGTTGCTCGGAAAAGTCATGTAAGGTACATCCAGAGGCGTAGCTTGATGTTGTGGGAACATCCCGGAGGGGCTGATGGGAAGGTCTGAGACTGTAGTATACAGATCTCCTCTCTCACACTCAGATGCTTACCTTGAAGGCGCAGCCAACACCTGCAAAGGGACACCCAACTCCAGCCTCAGCCACCTCGGGGTGATCCTGGAAATAAGAACCATGTCACTGGATGTTATGGGGCTCCCAGTGGCACTGGGGCTCTCTGCAAAGCACCAGCATCCACCAGGCATAAGCTGGGCTGGGCCACAAAACTCTGCACATGCTGTTCCTTCTGCTTCAGCCGTCCTGTAACCCTCCTTCAGAACAAGAGCAGGGCCCCTGCTGTGCTCCTGGGAAGCGCTGCCACCTCTCCTGATGGGACATGTTCCACTCAGCCCTGTAATCATCATTTACTTTTTGGTTGCCCCCACTGGTCTGGGGGCTCTGTGAGGGCCTCTAACAAGCAACTTGACAATACTGTTAACCTATGTATAAGTCTGAGGAGTTTACAAAATGCTTTCATAGTCATAATTCTTCCTAGGGCCCCTAACAACACTTGGGGATAGCAGGGTAGGTTTTTTGTTCCCATCTGATTGATGAAGAAACTGAAGCTCACAGAGGGCCAGGGATTTACTCAAGGAGGAACAGCTAGGAAGCAGCACAGCTCCAGGGATCTTCCTACCCCATGCCTCTATCTCTTATCAAGAGTAAGTCCAGGGCTTCCCTGGTGGCGCAGTGGTTGGGAGTCCGCCTGCCAATGCAGGGGACACAGGTTCGTGCCCCGGTCCGGGAGATCCCACGTGCCCCGGTCCGGGAGATCCCACGTGCCGCGGAGCGGCTGGGCCCGTGAGCCATGGGCGCTGAGCCTGCGCGTCCAGAGCCTGTGCTCCGCAATGGGAGAGGCCGCAACAGTGAGAGGCCCGCGTACCGCAAAAAAAAAAAAAAAAAGGGTAAGCCCAGGAGAGACTGGGAGAACATTTTTTCCTAAACATAGACCTGGAAAGGGCTTATATCCAGAATATATAAAGAACGCTTACAATTCATTAAGACAAACAACCTAATACAAAATGGGTAAAATACTGAACAGATACTTCACAAAATAAGATACACAAATGACAAGCCTATGTAAAGATGTTCAACATCACCAGTCATCAGAGAAATGCAAATTGTAACGAAATGCCACTGTCCACTCACTAAATGGCTAAAATTTACAAAGAACGAGAATATCGAGCTTTGGTGAGAACGTGGAGGAACTGAAACACTCATAGGCTGCTGGTGGGAATGCAAAATGGTACAATCGCTTTGGGAAAATCTATGGAAGTATCTCATAAAGTTAAATCATACATACGTAAGACCGTGCTTATCAAGTTATCTGACAACACACACATTCCACTCCTAGGAATTTACCCAAGAGAAAGTGAAAATATGTTCACGGCAGCTTTACTCCTAAGAGGCCCACGCTGCCAGCAATCCAAGTATCCATCAACTGGTGGATGGATGAACAAAGTGCGGTATATCCGTACTCCAGGACACTACTCAGCAGTCAGATGGACTAAATTACTAATATGTGCGATAACATGGAGGGACCTCAAAACATGCTAAATGAAAAGAGTCAAACACCAAAGACTACATACTAGGATTCTATTCTTACAAGATTCTAGAAAAGGCAAAACTATAGTGACAGAAAATAGACCAGTGGCTTCCTGGGCTGCAGCTGGGGGAGACTGACTAAACAAGGGCACAAGGAAGCTTTTTCTGGTGCAGAAACATTCACCCTCCTGACTGCAGGTCACACGTATACATTTCCCGGCATTCATCAATCTGTGCACTTAAAATGAGTGAATTTTATTACATGTAAATAATATCTTGATTTTCCAAGAGCTTTGTTGTTGTTTTTAAGAATAACCTCATGGGGTGATGTGAAGGGAGATTTGGATGAAAGGAGGGGAGGACAGAGGTCTTTTGGGCTGAGCAAATACAAAGCCACACTAGTTATTCTCTAATAGTAAAATAAGTGAGAGCTGTGGGCTTAATGAGTACAGTTGGTTTGGGACACAGAGCACAGCCCAGCAAAAGGCCACCCCCCACTTTGCCCCATTGCCCCGGGCTTCAAGCACAAGTTGCTCCCAACAAAGAATAGAAAACAGATGTTTTACTGGGGAGGGGTGTGTAGCCTTGTCAGGGAGACTGCAGTGGCCTTGGAAAGTGCCCTGTGATGCAGCCTCTCCCAGAAGGTAGTTCCTGACATGAGGGAAGGATGGAGGGCCTGAGGCCGGGGAGGAACCTGGCAAATGCACGAGGGGTCATCTCTCGGGCCCTGAAACTCCCTATGCGCCCATGATTCGAATCCTCTGCCGTTCTAAGGGTATATGCTTGAAGTGAGAGTCAGAGGGAAGTAAAAAGGTGAAAGTGATAGAACTAACGGTGGGAGTCCAGAATCACCCACAGGTGGAGAGGCACATGTTCCTTTGGCATCTGAGCCCTGTGGTGTGTCTGTGCAATGAAAGCCCACGCAGGCTGGCAAGTGCCACATGGGTGGAGCGGGCATCCTTATTACCACGTACAATGGGAGTGGGCTGGGACCAGCCTCTCGTGTCTGGCAGAGGAGGGGCAGGGGGTAACTTGAGAGGCCGCTGGTGGCCAGCCAGGCTTCCCAGAGTCCCACCATCAGTCACTCAGTCTCTCCTTCCTTGGGGTGCTTTCCAGGGTTAAGGGGGTGGGCTCTGGAGCCAGCCTGTCAGAGTGCAAAGCGCATCTCTGTCCCTTCACACACTATCTATGTGGCCCTGGGAGAGTTATTAACCTCTCCATGTCTCAGTTTCCTAGTCTGCAAAGTGACTATAATAACAGAACTCCCCCTTATAGAGTTATGGTGAGGATTAAATGCCATAATATATGTAAATTCTGACATGAGTGACCTATTGTGCTGTAACAAAATACCACAAACTTATTGGCTTAAAACAACCCCCACTGAGACTTCCCTGGTGGCACAGGGGTTAAGACTCCACGCTCCCAATGCGGGGAGCCTGGGTTCGATCCCTGGCCAGGGAACTAGATCCCACATGCATGCCGCAACTAAGGAGCCCACACACGTGCTGCAACTAAGGAGCCAGCGAGCCACAACTAAGGAACCCGTGAGCCGCAACTAAGACCTGGCGCAACCAAATAAATAAACAAACAACAACAAAAAGCCAACCCACATTTTTTGGGTTGGCCAAAAAGTTCGTTCTGGTTTTTCATGTCATGGGAAAACCCGAACGAACTTTTTGGCCAGCCCAATATTATCTTACAGACCTGGAGATCAGAAGTCCTAAAAGTGAGCAGGATTGTGCCCCTTCTGGAGGTCCAAGGTGAGCATGTTTTCTTGTTTTTCCAGCTTCTGAAAGCCACCTGCACTCCTTGGCTCAGGGTCCCTCCCTCCATATTAAAAGCTAGCAGCACAGCATCTTCCGATCTCGCTCTGATTCTGATTCTCTTGTCTCCCTCTTTTGGGGGCCCTTGTGATAACAACAGGCTCACCAAATAAGCCAGGGTCATCTCCCCACCACAAGATCCTTAATTTAATCACATCTGCAAAGTCCCTTTTGCCATTGTTATGGGCTGAGTAGTGTCTCCCCACCCTGAATTCATATAGGGAAGTCCTAGCTCCCATGAACATGACTGTATTTGGAGACAGAGTCTTTAAAAGAGGTAATTAAGTTAAAAGGAGGTCATTAGGGTGAGCCCTACTCCAATATGACTGGTGTCCTTAGAAGAAGAGAAAATTAGGACACAGACATCCAGAGGGAAGATGATGGGAAGATGCTGGGGGAAGAGGGTATCCACAAGCCAAGGAGAGAGGCCTCAGAAGAAACCAACTCTGTCTAGAACTTCTTGCCTCCAGAACTGTGAGAAAACAGATCTCTGTTGTTCACACCACCCAGTCTGTGGTACTTAGTTACGGCAGCCCGAGCAGACTAACAGAGCCATGTGAGGTAACATATGCACAGGTCCCGGGGATTAACACGTGGGCATCTTTGGGGAGCATCATTCTGCCTGACGCGGTGCTCAGTAAATGTTACCCATGATTAGTAGAAGTACTATTATTAGCAAAATTATTCCTGTGGATTAAGCAGTGCCCTTGGGACATCTTTTTCCTTTTGCTAATGGCTGTCGCATACACGCGTCTCATTTAATCCTCACATCTCAAACTCTTAATAACTAATTCTGTAAAACCCTATTTTCCCACTGGAGGTTCTGCCTCTCGTGTAGGCGAGGAAGCTGAAGCTGAGATGGCCGGTGACTTGCAGGATGCAAGTTTGGGGCAAGGCTGTGGCAGAGGCCAGGGGCCTGGAATCTACGTCCAGGGTCCTTCCTCCCCACCAGGAGTCCTCACCTTGACTAAAGGGTAGCCTCATCTGAAGTCCAGGGACCGAGGGGACTGGAGAGGGAAGGGGCTGGGGTCGCAGAGGAGGAACGGGGCATCTGTCCTGAGCCAAGCCTGTGCTTGTCTGGTGCCACAGAAGGCCCCTGTGTGAGCGGTCTCATTGCTTGCAAACTGCTAAAAATAAAATTCGCAGTGGAATTTCCTCTGAGGAGGAAACAGAGAAAACAAAATCCCAGCCCTGAGGGAACACTTGTCCTTCTGTCCACGTCCGAGAAGTCTGGGTGTGTGTGGTGTTCCCAGCTTCCCTGCTTACCCAGGCCCTTTGTGACGGGGTCAGCAGAGAGCTCCATCAAAGGGTCCCCACTTGGGGACCTAGGGGCCTCCGAGAATGTGAGTGTCAAGAGGGTGCCGGGAGCATGAGAGCTGCCTCCGTGAAGCTACTGCACAGAGCGGAGGGTCTGCAATGTGCCAGGCACTTCCCACGCTGCTGTGCTGGGCACTGAGGCTGGCCAAGGTCTGGGATGCCAGGAGGGGCTGTTTTTGCTTGGGTCTCAGCTAGTGCTGAGGGAGAGGCACTCGACAGTGACAGGGTAGACTCGGTCCGCTCGCTAGTTCCTGCCCGCCTCTGTACCTGAGTCAGTTTCCTTTCTGGCAATCTCTGCTTGGCTCAACTGCCACCTCCTCCAGGAAGTCCTGCCTGATTCCCCTAGTTGAGAGTAGTCTTGCCCATTCCTGTTTCCACAGCATTTGGTGGATTCCAGCACTTAAGGCGGACTGTGTATTTAAACCTGTGTAAAACATTTGGGGGTGATCCACCATCTGGAGGCAGTAGAGAGAAGATGTCAGCAGCCTAAGGGGCAGGAGTGGGAGCCTGGCTCTGCCTCCACCTTTGCTGTACGACTGGTGCAGGCACACCTCTTCACTGAACCTCGATATATTACCCACTGGTGAAACAGGGGTATCACCACTGCCCATGACACAGGATGTCACGGGATCGATAAGGTTACAGATGCAATTGTCAAGCTCAGAAGTGTAAGGGGGTTCATTTCCAGGCATTGCATTTCCAAGCACACAGATATGCACAGAGGCTGAGGACAGACTCAAGATGGACGTGGTCAGCGTCCTTCCACAGACTCAGGACGGCCTCAGGGGACAGGAGGCTGACTGACTTACTTTTTGTGGCCCCAAGGGAGACAGACTTCAGCTCAGTACAAACAAAGAGGAAAATGGTACAACAATTCGTTCCCCATGGTGGAAGTGGTGGTTTCATGCAGTAATGAGCTCCCCGTCACTGGAAGGACACAAAGCCACTTGGCAGGAATCCAGTACAGAATGGAAATTGGACTAGACAGCTTGACCTCCTATTGTTTTCTGATTCTAGAATAGTTTAAGGCACTCTTGTAAGCCACTGGCAGCAGCTTGCTTTTGACCTTCCTGAGTGACCTCAGAGGGAAGCGAGTGAGAGAAACAATCCCATTCACAGGGTCTCAGGCAGACAGAATTGACTGCTATTTCCCAGCCACCGGGTCGTCCCCTACTTCATTGTCACTTCTGTAGGAAGGTCATTCTAGGCAAGAACCAAGTCTCTAACCAGGTCAACAGTTATCCTTTAATATCTGCTTCTTACATGAGCTAATCGGTCTCGGGCTTTGAGCACTTCTTAGAGAGACATTAATCTAATGAAGTCAGAGGAGGAGGACAAACTGATAAGCAGATGGCATGGAAAGTGTCGCAAGAATGGGCACCTCGGGGCTTAGCTCAGCTGGTCTCCGGCCCGGCCTGTCCACCCCACCTTCACTTCCCAGGTTTCCCCAGATGCGCGAACTGCAGAATCACCACGTATGCAAAGTGTCGATTTATAATCAGCTGCTTTCCTTTGGTCAAAAGTCCCCCCAAAGTTCCCATTGGGTCAGAAGCTGAAGGAGTCCCTGGTCTTTCCACTTGTGGCTTTGTGCAGGTGTCAGACCACTGGCTCACCCCACCCCCCAGCTTTCCACTGGGGGTGTACCCTCCTCCCACTCTGTAGCCTGTTTCAGTGCCTGTAATTCCATCATCAGAGTCACTTCATTTGGTTTAAGGCAGCAAGTTTCAAACTGTGCTCTGCAGGGCCCTAGGAATCCCCAGTGTCTCTGAGGGGCTGGGACAGGAGAAGGAAGTGGGGTAACCGAAAGGACAGGGCTCCAGGCTCCCCTTTAATCAGAACGCTTCTACTTTCATCTGATTTCACATTAACAAAGATGAAAAAATTAAGACTACTGGGTTGAGAGATATTAAAATATCTCATCTTCATGTTATCTAAGATTTGTACAATGAATCTGTATTCATTTTGTTAAAAGGCAAGAATAAAACACGTCAAAACGACAGCCCTGATGCCTTCGGGCAGGCAGGTGCCTTAGAAAGCATCTAGCCCACGTCCTCTCTTTCGAGGGCGGAGTACAAAGATCTCAAATAGGGAGGCTTGGAAAGTTATTCCATGGGTGTTAATCCTATTAGCTCTTAACCACATTGTAGAGTATAAAGTTCTGGGGAAATGCACTGGATCCTTACTATTATTCCCTTGACGACCTGCGGGGGGAGAGGGTTGCTGACAGGAAGACAGGAAAGCCCTCAAAACCAGCTCTGGTGGGACAGGAAATTCCTCCAACTCTCCGCAGGAGAGGGGCCAGAGCGGAGAAGGGGTAAGGAGGCGTGGAGACCTGCCTGCCTCTGGTTCCACAGCAGGAGGGAGAGCCGCCCTGCCAGCCACTGACTGGCAATGGGACATTGCAGATGCTGGAAAGACCCTGCACAGTCAGTCTAGCATCTTCACTTTACAGGTGGAGACAGGGGAGTCATCTCAGCCGTGCACTGAATTATAAAGCCATCCTCAGACACCAGTCTCCTGACCCCTGGGCCATGGTTCGGGCAAGGGTGGAGCTTTGGTTGAAAGGAGCCGGTGCCTCACAGTGTGGACAGTGCTGGTGGCCAAGTTGGCGAGACCCTGGTCATGAGGGAGCTTTGCAATGAGACGCCCCTGTGGGTGTCGGGGCCCATGTGTAAGAGGGGGTTAGATTTACAGCAGGGATTCTTAAAGCTTTGGATTCACAGACCAATACCAGTTTGTTTGCTTTTTAAATTAGGAGATGAACATAAAGATTGCCATTTTAAAATTTTACTAAATAAAGGCTTTACCCCCGAATTCTATCACCTATCACAATCATTTCCTTTATACAAAGACATGAATAGGAAGGGCATCATCTCAGAGTAAAGGTTGACTCTATAAATGGAAAGAATTTACTTTTATAAGAAAAACTCATAACAATTTCCTTATTTTTTTTTTTTTTTATCATTTTTGTCATGAACTGGTGGGAATGAACCAGTGCTGGTCAACAGGTGGGAACCTCTGGGCTGGACAGATTACCTGCGAGGGTCCTTCTCCAGCTCAGAAGGGCTGGGGTTCTAAACTGATGCCTGAGGGTATCTCTTTGGCCCCTCACACTACCAAAGTTGCATCTTATTCCTGGAAGCACGGTTTGGCAGAGCCGGAGAAGTGAGATGAGGATGGCCTGTCCCTGTCTGAGGGCAAACAGGGCCAGAAAGAACTGTCTAGGTCAAGAGTTGGCTAACTTTTTCTGTCAAGAGCCAGAGAGTGAATATTTTGGGCTGTGAGGCCTCTGTTGCAACTATTCACCTCTGCTGTTTCAGGACATAAGCAGCTACAGGGACTTCCCTGGTAGCACAGTGGATAAAACTCCACACTCCCAATGCAGCGGGCCCAGGTTCAATCCCCGGTCAGGGAACTAGATCCCACATGCACGCCGCAACTAAGAGTTAGCATGCACGCCTGCTGCAACTAAGACCCGGCACAACCAAATAAATATAAATACATAAATAAATATTAAAAATAAAAAAGCAGCCACACGCAAGGCATATATACATGAGTAAGTTGTGGCTGTGAACCAATATAACTTTATGTAGGGACCTGGAAGTTTGAATTCCTTATAATTTTCATGTGTCACAAAATCTCATTCTCCTTTCAATTTTTAGAAACCTTTTAAGTGTAAAAACCATTCTTTGCTCGTAAGCCGTACAAACAGGTGGCAGGCTGAGTTGGGCCCGCAGGCTGTGGTGTGTTGACCCCTGTCTAGATGCTGTTCTCACCCTGAGTCTGTCACGGGTCGGCCAGGTGGCTTGGGGCAAGTTGCTTCCCCACCGCAAATGTCAGTCTCCTCACTGCTGACAAAATGAATTCAGTCTAGACTCAGACAAGGAAGGAGCCACCTGGCAGGGACTAGGTGGGCAGATACCTACTTGGCCTCTTCCCCTGCCAACGGAGACAACTGACAGACAGTCTTTCCTGGCAGTGCCAACTTACCTGCTCCTGAGACAGAAGGCTTCCTGGCCTTTCAGATGGTGTGTCATCCCCTTTGCATTTGGGACAGATCCGATCGTCACCATTCCTGGGGACACATGAACAAATGCCACTGAGTGAGGCATTCACGACTCCATGGCACCAACCACCGTCCCCAGAGCTCCAAATGCCTAGCCCTTGCCCAGTGTGGCAGCTGATACCAATGAGCCTGCAGCTCCACAATCCCAGACCCACCATTCCCAAGCCAATGTTTTCCTGTAGTTTGCAGTGAGCTTCTCTGGCAGCCAAACCTGATCTGAAGTGACTAGAGGCTATTCAAGCCCCTACTTATCCCACTTAGTGTGAATATTTATGTTTGCAGAAATATTCATTGCTTGATTATAAGGTGCATCCCCAATTCCCGCTGGAAGAATTACACAGTAATGCACTGACTTGCTTTTCTAAAATCTGAAAAACTTCTCCATTCCAAACTACATCTGACCCCACGGGTTCAGATAAAGGATTGTGGATGTGCAGCTATATTAGTTCTTCTCAGCTTCCTCTATTTTATTTTGGTCTCTTATTTTTAGTAATTACAGATGACCATGGCCTCTCAGAATAAGAAGGGGCCTCCGAGAACACCTAGCCTGAGGTTCTTAACCAGGAGTGGGTGCCGGACTCTGAATGGGGTGACACATGGTCCTATGTGCTTTAACAAAGCTCCCAAGCGATCCGGTCCTCAGTGAGAGCCACGGGTCAGGCCCATTTTACAGGAAGGAGAATGAGGCCTCAGAGGACGTATGGATCCACCAAGGTCGAGGGAGGCAGGCGCAGAGCTGGGCAGAGCTCTTCAGGCCTCAGGCCTGGATCCCTCTCCCGCCTCTGCCAGGTTTTGGAAGGACAGCGAAGGAAGCCAAGAGACCCATTGCAAAAGCCTGAGATGAAGCCAGGATGGTGAAACCAGTCGAGCTTTGCTCCTCCCCCCACCTGCCGTTCTCACCACCACCTCTCTCCGCCTTCTCTCGGCCTCCTCCTTTGTGAAAACATTGGAACTCCTCAAGCTTGCCTGAGAAGTTTCCCACCTTCTTAAACTGTAAAGTCCTAAACAAAGGTCAGGCTGGGGGTGCACGGCAGTTTAAGAACACATCTGCCAGGAAACTGACCTGCGGCAAACTGACCTCATCTGTCCATTAGGCCTCACTGTCCTCATTTGTAAAATAGGGTAATAATAGCACCCACCTTTCCAAGGGGCTTCTGGAGACACAAGAGTGCTTGGCACACAGTTGGTACATAATAGTTGCTTAAGGTGGGATACTGACGATCATATTGATGTCACACCTCTCTGAGTTATTTATATTTTACATATAAATATACACATATTTTAATATATAATATACAATGTAAATTATATACGTATATTTTATACACATGCAAAATGTGTGCATTGTATATATTTATATGCAAATATATACATATTTTATATATACATCCATAAATGTATAATATATGAATACAAAAAATATCTAGTCCCCTTTAAAAGCATTCCCAGCAAACAGTCTGAAGTGATGGGTGATACTGTGGAAAAAGATCTATTTGTACAGCAGTTTGTCATTTACCAGGGAGTTTATATTCATTATTACAAGGATTTTTTGGAATGTTATTGACTGGGCCTTGTAACAATCCTGGGAGGTAGAAAATCACTTTACAGGCATTTTACAGACAAGGAGGCTGAGACATCAAACAATTTGCACAGGCCACACAGTAAGTAGCCCAGCTGGACCCAGAGGCTCTCCCCCAGACCCTGGATGGCCTTCTGCTAAGGGAGCTGACGTCTTTCTGTGGCTACTTCTCCTCCCACCAACAGTCAGACGGGGCAGTGTCCGGGACCCTTGAGGAACAGGTGTGGAAGCTGAGGCCAGAGAGGTGAAGTCACCTGCCCAAAACCACAGCTCCTCTCACCCCCGCCTCCCATGAGGGGTCCCTCCCTGGCACCTCCTTCCCACCCGCCTCTTCTCCTCCGACCCCTCACCTCACGTTCTCAGAGAGACAGACGGCGCAGCAGAGGGGCCTGGGCTCTGGTGGGTCCTGGCAGACGGTGGGGGGGCACCCAAAGGGGAACTCGTTCTCATCGGGGGCCGGGTGGCGGCTGCTGGCCGAGCCAGAGGCCATCTCAGGGTCCCAGGCTGGCTGGTGGGGGGCCCCTGTTCAAGCTCCTCTGGGGAGGGGACCAGCTCCGTGGAGTCTGTGCTGGGAGAAGAGGTGAGTGCTGGCCAGGCCACCCTCTCTGATGTGCAGGAGTCTGATTTTATCTTCTCGCTGGCTTGTGCGGTTCAACGTCACAGCTGAGTCACAGCAGGGATGAGACAGGAATTACCCTTTGTGGTGAAAAAAATCCCCTGGATGGTGACTGCAGGCTCTAGGAGTGTCCAGTCATTCTTTTGAGCAAGAGGGAGGGGAAAGCAAGTCAGAGAGAAAAAAGAACCGTGTCACGGACTTTCAGGAACCACAGTTAAGAGTTTCCCCAGTCGGAGGACCTCAGGCTGCCACTGGCTTCCTCCACTTCCTCCCCAGGGGACAGGAGCAGAGAGAGCCCCAGTCGGTGACTTGTCTATGTTCCCTGGAACCTCCGAGCAGCCTAGGATACTCGGTGTGGGTGTTCACTGCCCCAGTGGAAATCCCCAGGGTTCTGGAGTCAGGTCCAAAAATGCAAGATCTGTGCATATTAGCTCTGCCCTGTCCAGAGTATCTTAGGTAAAAGTCACTTTTGCACAGCGGGTCTCGGTTACCCCATCTGTTTAAAAAAAAAAAAAAAAAAGGAATTGCAAGAGGATTATCTCCAAGACTTCTCTGGGGTCTAAAATTCTGGGACCCCATGGCCAAGGCCAGCAGGAAGGCTTCTGATGGCCCAGCCCTGCCCATGGCGTTCTCCATCAGTATGTGTGACACCTGGCCCTCCCCTCTGAAGTCCGAGGCCTCAGGACCATGGACTGCTCAGGGCCCTACCTCCACGGCCCCACTCAGGAAGTCACAGGTGGCCACAGACTCAGATCAGGCGCCACCACTTCCTGGCCCTGAGAAGAACAAAGGTCTAAATAAATACAAGGTCATGAGGAGTTGGTCTCAGCTGCCAAGTGGGACGCAGATCCATTGTTGTGTGGGACGCAGATCCATTGTTGTGTGGGGAGCATGGCTCCTGGCACATCTACCATGCCCCAGGCAACATTTTCCTTCCTATTCCTTAGAGCAACCTGTTAGGAATTCCGCAGGCACGTGGAGGCACAGAGGAGCAAGATGCCTGGTCCAAAGTCACACAGCACCTGGTGGTACAGCACGATGACCACCAGGTCTGTGGGACTCTAAGCTCTGTGTTCTTCCTCCCATTCAAGAGAGGCAAAAACAAGGCAGCTTGGTGGAGCCTACAGAGCCCAGGATGGAGGTCAGAGCTTCTAGCCTTTGTTTCCTCACCCACCAAATGGAAAAGATGATCCCTCCACATCTTTCTATTCTGCTGGGCTGCTACTAGGGGTTTTGCAAACTTTCATAGTAGTTTCAAATCACAGGCTTCGAGGTCTGACAGATCTGAGTTGGGACCCTGAGTCCATCACTTACTAGCTGTGGGTCCTGGGACAAGGTCAGTAACTTCTCTGCACCTCAGTTTCTGCATCTGCAAAATGGGGTTAATATTAATACCTACTTCACCTGAGTTGTAATAACTAAATGAGATCATGGGTGAAAGCATGGCATGGTGCACGGCCCAAGTGAAGTGCCCGAAAAACTTTGATATTGATGATGGCCACAGCCCTTCCAGCTCCTCAAGGTCACGAAGGAAGATTAAAATGGTAAGTTATGCTTATATAGTGTTTTCACATCCATCGACTTTAGATGAGCCTCACAAGTGGGCAAGGCAGGTCAGACGTTGTCCTCTGACCCTAGTAAATTCAACTGTCCACCTTCCCGGGAGCGATGCTGAGTCTGCCTGGGGTCACTGGCAAAGAGGGCATGGCACCCTACCCTACTGCTGCAGTGGAAATCAGGACCTCCACCCTCACCTGGGCCAGCCCTGACCTGGCCCTCTCAGCAAACGACCTTGAGGCCTACTTCGGAGAAAGACTATCAGAAAGCCACTCACTTAACCACATACCCCAAACCTGCAAACTTCCCTGCGTCCCCTCCTGCTCCCTCCTTCCCTAGGTTTGGCACAGGAACCCAAGATTTCTCTCTCCATCCAAGTTCTTCGGTCCCTTTCTCTCTGCTCCCTTTTCTCTCCCCTCTGTCTTCAATGCCTCCCAGCTCCTTCCTATCAGCAGCAAAATATCGCAAGCTCCTCTAATAATTACAAGTGAAAAGTAACAGGTGCTTTTAGTGCCGTGTTAAGTGCTTTTACAGGCACCATCTCATCTAATCTTCACGTGAACCCTATGAGGCAGGTATTGTCATCTTCATCCCCGTTTTACGGAAAAGGGAACTGAGGCACCAAGAGGTTCAGCGACATGCCCAAGGACTCCGCAATAGTGAGTGGGGACTCGGGAGCCCTGAGCCTGTGTTCTAACCACACATGGTGCTTTAAAACGCCCTCTACCCTCATTCCACATTCCTCTCCAACATCTACACCTTCTCACTTTAACGTAACTCCTAGAAAATACTGTCTACACGGACGCTCCGCTTCCTCACTCCAATCTCCATGGAACCATCTCCCCAAGGTTCTCAAGGTCGAGGGTACCAAACGTCCGGGGCTTGTCCCAGTTTCTATCCAACCAGCCCTGTGGCCAGCACCTGACACGCCTCTTGGCGCCTCCTTTCCAGTTCCCTTCCTTGCTGTGGCTTCCTGTACCCCTTCCGTGCTCCCCCCGGCCCCACTTCTGTGGCTGCTCCTCCTTATGTCTCCTTGACCCCCTTCTCTTCCACTCTGAACCGCCATCAGCCCCATCTCTGCGTCCCCCCCCCCCCGCGGGCCCCGAAGACGCGGAGTCTCTGCACTGTACACCCGCGTCTCCCCAGCCTTCCACTTGTCCTTCGGGGCGCAGCTGGACCAGGCCCCACTTTCCCTGGGAGTCCCGGTGGGCCGCCCCAGGATGACGTTGGGCTCCCAGCTTTGCGATCCCACCGCGTCCCTCAGCCGGAGCACAATCACCCCCCGCCCGGCTCAGTGATGCCGGATGACCTGTCCGTGTCCCCCAGCCCCGTTCCCCGCGCGGGCTGGTGACGGCCGTCTCGCCACCGCCACATCTCCGGATGCGTGCGCACCGATGGGAGAAGAGCGGCGCCCGCGACTATTCAAGGATGAGCCCCCGCAGGGCTGCCCCGGGCGCCCGCAGGAAGGGCGGGGGCAGCAAGTCCGGGGCAGGGCTCTGCAGCCGGGATTCCAGGTCCCGGAGGCGCGCGGGGAGGGGGCCCGCACTTGGGCAGCCCCCGCCCCCGCCCCAGAGAGCTGGAGCCGGGCTGTCCCGGGCGGGGAGCGCTGGGGCGGCGGCCGGGAGCCCCCGCAGTCCCGGGGTGGGTGGGGGCGGGGTGCAGTGCAACCAACCTTGGCGCCGCCGCCGCTTCCCAGCGGCCCGGCGGGAGCTTCCGGTGGCGCGAGGGCTCGGCCCAGGCGACGGAAACCGGGGAGGGCAGGCCCGGGGCCGGTTCCTGCAGCCGGAGCCGCCTTTCCGAGGCGGCCTCGGGGGCGGGGCGAACGCTGCCCGGATGGGGAAACTCGCCCCGCGGCGGCATCCACGGCGTCGCAGGCTCTGTTTTTCTACCGAAGACTGGTCTTCCGTTCTCCTTCTCCCCGCGCGAGTTCCTGGCACGAGTGTGGGACTCAAAGTGTTCGCAGACTAAACGAACACGGACCTGGGACTTGAACCCCCATCCTGTCCCCTGCCTGCCTGCAATCCCGCGTGGGGTGGGGCGAGCAGCAGCAAAACCCAAGTCTTAGCCCTCTTAGATTCCTGCAAGGTCCTAGCACAGTGTCAGGCTCGTCCAAGCTTATTGGGTTGGAGCAATCAGCGAAGAGATGTACAGAGCGGTTCTGAAGGCACGGGGCTTCCACAAAACTGGGTGTTTTCAGGAACCGTTTCTGGTTTTGTCTAAACACACACACAGCCACTTATTCCCTATGAATTTTGTGTATATCAATCAAAATAGTTATGGTACTTAGTGTTGGGGTAGAATTTTTGTCTAAAAGGTACAAACAACCTTTATTTTTGCGAATTTGATAAAGGCTCCTTCTCCATCAGGACCTAACATCTGCAGGACTGTTAGCTGAGGAAGGAGTGAGCCTGCCTACTTTGTTGGTTTTGTTTCCTTTCTGTGGCTCAGAGGCACCCATTACATTCTCTGTGTATTAGGGTCCATTTTTTGTCTTGACACCAACTGGAGTTGGGAAGTGTGTTTTACTCCTTTGGTTTTGTTTGTTTTTAACCTGGGATGTATTTAAGCCTCTCACTCACCTGGGGCAGAACTCCCAGCTTCTGCCTGAGGAGCTGATGCTGCAGGATAGAATCCTCCTGGAGAAAGGAGGGCCTCGGTCCTACCTGGAGGAGAGGCGCCTGCCTGCAGACAAGCAGAGGGGCTCAGGGGCCTCCAAGACAGGCAATCTGTGGGACACTGACCAGAGGTGGCTTCTGTGGTCACATTCAATTCTAAGAGAAAAGGATTTAGAGCTTTGAGTCTCTGATTTAAAAATTCATTGATTCTCAGTGCAGTGGGACCTCTAAAAGCCCTTCTCTGCTCCCACCTCTCTCCCACCCGCCCCCTTCCTCCCTGCCCCGGGCCAGTGTAAGTGAGCAGGCAACCTGACTTTACTGTCTTCATGTGCCACATCCTGTTTTCAGATTAATGAGCTCATTTGGTGGAAATTTACCAAGGGAAATAGTTTAATTTTGGAAAGTACCAAAAACTTATCTGTAGTCACTCGACTTATTTTTGGGGGCTCTTGAAATAGAGGGGGCATCACCAGGGGACCTCTGAGCACCTCAGCAAGTGGCAAACCTGCAGAAATCGAAAGCGGAGCCCAGTGAGGCTTAACCTGACTCAGAAGGGAATCGAAACCCTTTGGAGACCACTCATCTCTACCCGGTAGAAAAAAAAAATTTTTTTTCCCAAAAATAAGTTTAAGAAGAAAAATAGTCCATCTGGCTAAGGCCTAAGATCTGGTGGTATGAACCTGGGGCCATGATTGGGGAACAAGAAAGCACACACAGGGAAGTAGGGAATGTTTGAGCCTCAGCAGTCCCACTCACATCCATAATCTGCTCTGCTTGTTCTACAAAGCACCAAAAGGTGTCCATTCTCCAGTTTTGCCCCAGTCCTTCAGCTGTCAGGCTCTCGACGTTGAAGTTGCCTGCTAGCCTTGTAGCCTTTTGAGCTTGTGACTCCTGCAAGGAACTAAGGACTGAGTGGCTAGGAGGACTATGGAAAATTAAAGTTTGGTGAGCCATTCTGCATTGAAGATGGTAGAGCACGTGTGACAAGCCCCGTAAGTGTCTGAGCACCTCCTGGCCTGCCCTGTTTCCTAGAGGAGAGATTTTTCATCCCTTCTGAGATGCAGAAGAGAAAAATGGTGAAAACTGACAAGGCGTTGACAGTTCAGTACTGGAATGAAAGGAATTGTGTCTTCCTTCTCTGCCCCCATCTGAAATCCATAGTGATATTTTGGAGGACATATTTCTATTTTGGAATGAGCATGGACTAGGAGTCAGGATACTTGCGCTCTTTTTTTTCTCCCTGCCACTAAAGTATTTGGGGGCGGTAGATAAATAGATGAATGCTTAAGCAATAATTCAAGAAATAATAGTCCATAGTTTTTTTGTTTTTGTTTGTTTGTTTTTTAGTGGAAAATGACCTTAAAGATCATAGAATGCATTGGGCTTTTTCAAAATTTGTATTAGCTGTGGGACTGTGTCTTCAAATGCTTTTTCACATAGAGCCCAAACGTACAAACCCGCTAGAAGCAAGGATTGTCTGTTAAGCGGAGCAGGCAGCTGGGAGCCTGTGCGCTGGGCTTCTCTCCTCCCTGTCCGGGCCTCTAGGCTCTAGGGACACGGTTAAAAAAATCATGGCTCTAATGAGATGCTCCCAGGTCCCAGAGGTGGAAACTGGGATTCTCTCCTGGGCTGGCTTGCCTCTAGTGTCCCAGCCGTTCAACCTTTTCTTCAATAACTGTGACTTTCCATGTGTTATAGCCCAGATGGGCATTGGAGGAGGGAAATATTACATTGGCCTGGGTCATTAGCCTTCCAGGTGGTGAGGGGGCAGGACCAGATTGGAGCCTAAGCATCTAGAGGATTGAGGTCAGTGGTCATGGTAAAAATAACAGTGACAGTAATAGTGGCTACACTCTATTTAATATCAGTCACAGTGACACTGCTCTAATCGGAGCACATCACATGCCTTCCTCCATTTATTAAGATCATCAAGAAGAGATGAGAAAACTGGTTTTCTCCTTTCCAAAAGCCAGGCCCCAGATTATAGCAGTAAATGAGGCAGACCGAGCTCCTGTTCTCATGACAGCTGCCTCCTAGATATGAATGCACCAGCTGAGCATATCCAGTCAGCTAATGCCAGCCATTTGGGCTGCTTCTGTTTGTCAGCAACCCTTAAAACGTGGAGCCCATAATGGGCTACTACTTCCTCTACTCATAAATACCAAACATTCCTCGTTTTGCCTCTATAGTCCTTCTTTTCATTGCCAGCTGCAGGCTTTGTCCCTGTCATACTCACAGCTTGTGTTTAGTAAAAACAATTAGTGAACAGCTTTCCTGCTAGCATCATCTAAATCTCCTCTGTAAACTTCTGGTTCCCGAACCAGGAAATTTAATTAAACAGATGATTACATGTTATCAGTCACCTAGTAGATTAGAAGACCAAATTGTCCTGGGTTCCTCAACCCAAATTCAATACCTCCCCATGGTAACTCACACACAGCTGATATCAACAATAAAACAAAGAAATATACCAAATGATCTTGTAAAAACTGTAGCCTATAGAACACCTTCTCCACTTCGGTGTGATGATTTAAAATGTCCCAGGTTTCCTTCTGTTAATCTCCATCTGGTTCTTACTATACTTATTATAACTGGCAATTTCTAAAATGTGCCTGTTTACAACTAGTTTTCTGCCCCACTAGACTATGTGAATTATATGAATATGAGAAATTAAGTTAATTAAAGGTGTTAAAGTAAAGCTGTGTCTGATTTCTTCATTGTTCTTTCCCCTGACTTAGCACAGAGGATGCTGTCAATAAACATTTGTTCAGTGAATGACTAATACTCAAGACACTGTCCATAATCATTTTTACTTAAGGTAATAATCATTAATGATGATTTCACCATCATCACAAAACGTTTATTAAGTACCTTTGGCCTGGCCCTTTTCAGGGTGTCGTGAAGTTAGAAGTAGCATTCTAACAAAAATTTGAAAAGAAATCTGGGGTTCTTTTTTGAAGGGAGTTTCTATGTCTGGTGATTTTCCCTATCTCAGTAGATTTCCAGATTTTAAGGAAAGAAACAAAGCACCTCAGAAGTTTTTTGAATTGTAGGCTCCAGACCTGTCCCTAGGGGTTTTCCAAGTATTTGTGGGGCTGGCCACTTTGAAAGTGCCATGGGGATTCCACTTTGTGATGGAGGTACCAATGACACTTACGGGGATGGTAAACTGGTCCAGGCAAAGAGCTTGGCAGATGGACCCTTCGATAAAGACAAGCTCTGAAGAGGCCAACAGTGAGGAAGGCAGACAACTTTGGGTCAATGCTGGTCAACGTGCTGCTTCTCTTTGCCATCTCTGGCCACTTGTGTGCCTTGTTCTAAAAGTTTGCTTTTGCTACGTGTCAAATTCCTTCTTTCATGGACTCTGGCAATAAAGACTCTTCTTATTTATTTATTCATTTTTTCTTTTGGCGGTACGCGGGCCTCTCACTGTTGTGGCCTCTCCCGTTGCGGAGCACAGGCTCTGGACGCGCAGGCTCAGCAGCCATGGCTCACAGGCCCAGCTGCTCCGCGGCAAGTGGGATCTTCCCAGACCGGGGCACGAACCCGTGTCCCCTGCATCGGCAGGCAGACTCTCAGCCACTGTGCCACCAGGGAAGCCCTAAAGACTCTTCTGAAGGTGGGTGCCTGGACCTCCAATGCCTTTTACTGGGCTACAGAATTATTGCTCTTCCTTCACACTTACATTTGTGAGGTTGGGTTTCCCGGGCTCTTTGCTGGATCAGATCAAGAATATCTTGATGTCCTAGCCCCAAAGCAGTTGATATCTGCCTGAGGAGCAATGTATCCTGGGGGTCCTCCTCTCCCTCCGTCCTGAGGACTCAGCCTGAGAGAGAAAAATCAGTGAGTGAACAGAGCCCTTACTCAGGAATCAAGAGATCTGCCTCTGACATTGGCTTCAGGACCGTGGGGAAAGTCCATCCCATCCTTGGGCCTCCTTTTTCCCATCTGCAAAGTGGGGGGATGACCTCAGAACAATCCTTCAGGGCAAATTCTTTAACCATTCAAACCCTGGTGCTGGGGAAGGGGTACAACTCTCCTACCTGTTGAGGGGCTGCTCTCCTCACCTGAACCAGGAACCCCTATAATGGATGCTGGAAGCTTCCACTAGATGCCTGGTCTTTTTGGACTCCAGACTTTTTTTTTTCAAGAAAAAGCAATGAGAAAAACCTCCTCTGATGGATTCTTTTCAGCGCTCAAGCCAGATGAGTTCCCAGCACAAGCCAAGACTTGGGAGCAAGTATGTGGGGCAGGGAGTAAGAGGCTAAGAACCAAAGGGCTGCAGCCTGTGTTCCCTCAAAGAATACCCAAGCTGGGGGCCGGGGTTGTGAACGTGGGATTGATGTTTGTTCATCTCTTCTGAGCTTCTTGTCTAAAAAGGGGAAACGGGGACTCAGATTGGGGAAAGAGCTTGCACTGTAAATCAGAGGTCCAGAGGCAGCTTCTTCTATGCTCTGGTGTCTTTTGACCCCAAATGTCTCAATAATACCCCTGTCCTTTCTTGTTCCTGCATTCATTTCTTCTTGGACATCTCTCCACAAGACTGAGTTTCCTGAGAGCCAGGGAGCAGGGTGTATTCATCTTTGTAGTCCCCTCGTACCCAGCGTACATCTCGGACACTAGTAAGTATCTATTAAGAGAGACTTATTTGCCATCTTAAGAGGATCCAGGAATATTAGGAAAACATCCATCCTGCCTTTCACATCTGTGGGTTCCCAAAAGGTGTTTAACAGTTATATTTTTAGCTTCTACCATGAGGCTATTTGCTCATTTTTAGAAGAACCATAGTATAGACACCTAGAAAATTTTTCTTTTTCTGGGAGATCATTGCCTTAATCATTTTGGAGCTAGGATGCAGGAATTTTTAAAATGCAAAATCAAATACACAAGAAAAGTTAGTCTGTCTGGCTGCCATCCTTGGTTGCTATCTTCTGTAACCAGCATCCAGCTACACAGCCAGAGAGCCTTGGGGAGGGCCCACAGTGGTCTCCATCCCCTCTGATTGCTGAAACCAGAGCTGCCTGGGGAGGCCAGGGCCCTGGCATCAGTCCCTGCCTGGTCCTGCTTCTCTGTTCACAGAGAATGTGTTTGCACATGAGCTCTCCCAAGCCACCTTGGAGTCCCTCCAAGGATAGGCCTGGAAGCCGGCCAGGAGGGAGGGTGCTCCTGGAAAGGACACATCTCTGGGAAGCAGAGACCGTGGCATACAGGCACACACATGCAAATACTTGCAGGATGGCCACATCTTCCAAGGTTTCAAGAGAACCTGGAAATCTGGATTTTTATGTGCAGTGTCTTGATTTTTAGAACGCTCCAAAAAACAAACCCTAACCAAATGAGCACCCCCACAAACTGTGTCTGAGGGCCACGATTTACAACCTCTGGTAGAGCCTGGCATGTCACACACATGACCTAAGCAGGTGAGCTAATGCCCTGCACGTAGCTCACTGGGACTACACACACCATATATGCTTATCCAGGGTTAGACCTTGTGTGCACCTGATAGAGACCAGTCATCAAATATTTATACACACTTGCTATCTCCTAGGATGTCCTTTTAATATTTTCACTTTCCAGCTAAGGAGACTGAGTATCAGGGATCTCCAGGGTCATGTAGCTGGTGGGTGGCTGGACTCACATCCCAGGCTGCCTGGCCACAAAGCCAGCATTTGCCCTCCACTCACCTCCGGGATGCCTGCACTCTGAACTGAAATGTCTGCTATTCTGCATCTCTCAGTAAACTCAGTTCCCTGAGTTCAGGGGCTGTGTTTCATTTGCTGTTGCATCCCCATCACCTAAAAGAATATAGAAGGTGCTCAATAAATACCTGTGGGATTGCCCACAGACACACAAACACACATACAGATGTAAACCCACACAGTCACGTAACTCCACCCCAAGAACCGCCCAGGAACATCCCAACTCTCAAGCTCCCACAGGCACGCGCCCACCCCCATCTCCCACCTCCCACAGCATCCCAAGCCAGGCCTCCCCAGCTCCCCCTGCCAGCCTTGCCCAAAGCCTTCACAAATTGTTTCCTGGAAATCTTGAGGCGGCTGTGGTGTTCTTTTTCCCTAACTCAGGAGACAACTCAGCAGTTTTGTTTTTCAAAGTCTGGGACTCATAAACCTGGAATCCTTTCTTCATTTTTTTCACTAGAATTTTCCTTGGCCGGGTGCCTTTCCCCAGGGCAGTGGCCAGGAGGTCACACTCAGAGCGCCCTCTGCTGGGCACCGTCCTCCCGACCTAGTGGGCAGTTGCAGAGGGGGAAGGGACACAACTGCTTTACAGATGGGGAAACTGAGTCAGGCGGTGGTACTGGGGAGAGCTTGGGGGGTGTGGGCTCATTCCAAGTGTGTGCCAATGTGCACTACTACTAAGTGGTTTTGTGATTTTTTGTGTGTGATTTTTTTTTGATTGTTGAAAATAATAAAAGAAGAACTAGCTCCCAGAGCTCAGACATGGCAGAGAAAGGCCCTCTGTTCTCCCCAGAACCTCTTGTGGGACAGATGGCAGAGGTTTGGAAACTTCGTCAGATTCAACTTTATCCTTGAATCCCCACCACATTTAGTAGGCAAAGAAACTGAGACATAGAGAGATGCTGGGAGAAGAAGGAGGGAGAATATTTATTGAGCATCTGCTATGTGCTAGCTATGATCACAAACTCTCATTTAATCTTCACAGCAACCTTGTGAGGTAGATGACTTTATTTCCATTTTACAGATTAAGACATAGAAGCTGAGTGAGGTCTCAAGATCAGAAAAGAAGGGGAGAGCTGGGATTGAATCCAAACCTGCTGTTTTCTTGGCTTTGCTACCTCCTGGATTTTTCCCATTTGGCTCCAGTGGGCCCAGGGCGGAGCCTTTGTGGCTGGGCTCATAAAGGCAAGGTTTCCATAGCCCTCCTGCTCAGAAAGGGAAGCCCCTCTCCTCAGCCTCTTCCAGAGGGCAGCCCCTTCCAGGGGACCATGGGGAGATGGGACGAACAGCCCCCTCAGGCTTGAAGCTGAGGGTCCCATAGCTTGGAGGAGGGTCCTGGCAGCTGTGCCAAGGCCCCTTAGCTAACAGTAAAAACAGGATTGGATGTCTTTATAAGCTGAAGTTGTGAGAGGTTCCAAAGGGCAAGGGTTTTCCTGGAAAAGAAAGCAGGTCCTGGAAGGTCTTTGTTTTGTTTTTCTTATTAATGGGGCCCTGGTTAATGACTCAAGGAAATGAAGAACACATTTCACCAAGAATTAGTCACTGCCCTCCCCAGCCCTCCATCCTGCTACCCTTTCCAAACCTTCAAAACTTCTCACTTCCTGCAGGAAAAAATCCAAACCCCTGGTGTTGTTCATCTTTGGTCTGGCTTAGCCCTATCTTCTACACGTCTCATTGAAATAAGCCACCCAGGGGTCTCTGTACACAGCTCCCTCTGTTCCCATGCTGGGCATTTGCTCTCACTATTACCTCTCTCTGAAAAGACTTCATTTCAGCTTGTCCAAATCTTAGTCATTCTTCAAGACCCAGCTCAGAACTTGCCTTCTCCGTGGAGCATTCTCCACTGTGCCCAAAAGGAACCATCCTGCCTTGTGCTGATGGATGCAGGTGTTAGTCTCCCTAACAGATTGAGACCCTTGAGAAACAGCATCGGATTCATCATTGATCCCCCTATATGGGCACACATGCATGTGTGTGTGTGTGTGTGTGTGTGTGCGCGCGCACCCTTTATACCACCTGGCAGTAGGGTGCTATAGAAAGCTCCCGAGACCCTCTGCTCTGTCATTAGGAGATTAGGGTTGAATAAAGATTGAATGTGTTGGAGAGAGCTGCTGTGCTTCCCCCTTCTCAAACCAAGAGAAAAGAACTTCATGGAGTCTACTTAGCATAATTCGTGTCTACGGTGGTTTGAGATGGGGAGACATAGTAGACTTTCATCTGACAGCCACCAGAGAAACCGAAAGATTGAGAGATGGGTGTCATCTTAGACAAATAAGACAAGGAAGAGATAGCACTGCTCAGATCAGCCTGAACTCCCAAAGCTGTTTTGTGCAAAGGATGCTGTTCCCATGGACGAGAAGTGGGCCACACACTGGAAGAACTGATGTGAAGGCCTCTTCGGTCTGTCCAACAGGGGGACAAACTGAAGGTACTGCTGGATTCCTAGGGCTGCAGAAGGGGTTACCAATGGGATACAAGGTAATGTGATGCTTGTGTAAGGGTGAGAGGTCCTCAGAGCTTGGGAGCAGTGTCTGAAAATTCCATAGATGTGCCCACACAGAAGTAAGCTTCAAAGCCATCTTACAACAGTGCTGTTGAGTAAGAGTTCTCCTGCTCCCCTTTATTGTCTCCTCACTACCAACCGCTTAGCCCTGGAGAGGTCAGAGGCCACAGTTAGCAAACTGGGGAGGGCAGTCTGGGGAAGGAAAAGCAGCTGTCCATGCCCCCATTTCCAGCTATGGGGGTTCCACCTGCAGCAAGCCCTGGTTGGGAAAAAAGATTGAACTTTAAATCAAGTTTTGATTTTGCTTTTTTTCTTGGGCCGTGCTGTGCGGCATGTGGGATTTTACCCCAATCAGGGATGGAACCCCGTGCCCCCTGTAGTTGGAGCGAAGAGCCTTAACCGTTGGACTGCCAGGGAAGTCCCTGGATTTTGCTTTTGTATGGGACCGATTTATAAAATAAAATTTGTTTGGTGACTGAAGTGGTCACAGGAGTTTTTATGTCCTGAGAATGATCAGATGATCAGAAAAGTCATAGGAAGCGTGAGTTTTCATCAAAGGTCAGAAAAAGGGCTTCTCTCCCTTTCCTCTGAAAAAATTTTTAGAGGCGGGTGGGAGACAAAGTAAAGTTGATTTATGATTATACACTTCAAGTCTTATTTACTCAGTGTATCGATTATATTTGCTATTGTAAAATGGGTTGTTGTCTTCCATCATACTTTTCTGATTTGTGCTATTTGCTTCGATCACTTCTTCCGAAGTAATTAAGTACCTGTGCTCCCCTCAGCTAAAGCCACTTAACCATCCCCCGAATGTTCAGCTGTGCTTCAGGCTTCAGGTCCCTACCTTGCGGGGATTTGAAGGAGCCTCACATGCACAGGTCGAGGGACTCAATATCCATGTGCCTTTACTGCTAGTTCCTGTGTGAATCAAATTCTTCACGTGGCTGGCTTCTCTCATGTGGCTGTGTTCTTCACTCTGTGTACCTCTGTCTCTGCGTCTAAATGTCCCTCTTCTTATAAGGACACCAGTCACATTAGAGTAAGGACCCACCCTACTCCAGTATGACTTCATCCTACCTTGACTAATTACACCTGCAACCACCCTATTTCCAAAGAAGGGCACATTCTGAGACGCTGGGGGGGTAGGATTTCAACATATCTTTTAGGGGGAACACAGTTCAAACCATGTCATCTTCCTTTCTTATTTTCCTAAACTTGCAACTTCTCCTGCTTTCCCCAGCCATGTAAATGGCACCTGCAGCAGCTCGAGCCAAGAATCCATGAGTAAACCTTGAGTCCTTCGTCTTCATCAGCCCCATCCCAATTCCTTCAGCAAGGCCTTTCAGCCCTACCTCCAAAAATATCCTGAATCCATTCATGTCTGGGACAAACAGCCCCCTCAGGCTTGAAGCTGAGGGTCCCATAGCTTGGAGGAGGGTCCTGGCAGCTGTGCCAAGGCCCCTTAGCTAACAGTAAAAACAGGATTGGATGTCTTTATAAGCTGAAGTTGTGAGAGGTTCCAAAGGGCAAGGGTTTTCCTGGAAAAGAAAGCAGGTCCTGGAAGGTCTTTGTTTTGTTTTTCTTATTAATGGGGCCCTGGTTAATGACTCAAGGAAATGAAGAACACATTTCACCAAGAATTAGTCACTGCCCTCCCCAGCCCTCCATCCTGCTACCCTTTCCAAACCTTCAAAACTTCTCACTTCCTGCAGGAAAAAATCCAAACCCCTGGTGTTGTTCATCTTTGGTCTGGCTTAGCCCTATCTTCTACACGTCTCATTGAAATAAGCCACCCAGGGGTCTCTGTACACAGCTCCCTCTGTTCCCATGCTGGGCATTTGCTCTCACTATTACCTCTCTCTGAAAAGACTTCATTTCAGCTTGTCCAAATCTTAGTCATTCTTCAAGACCCAGCTCAGAACTTGCCTTCTCCGTGGAGCATTCTCCACTGTGCCCAAAAGGAACCATCCTGCCTTGTGCTGATGGATGCAGGTGTTAGTCTCCCTAACAGATTGAGACCCTTGAGAAACAGCATCGGATTCATCATTGATCCCCCTATATGGGCACACATGCATGTGTGTGTGTGTGTGTGTGTGTGTGCGCGCGCACCCTTTATACCACCTGGCAGTAGGGTGCTATAGAAAGCTCCCGAGACCCTCTGCTCTGTCATTAGGAGATTAGGGTTGAATAAAGATTGAATGTGTTGGAGAGAGCTGCTGTGCTTCCCCCTTCTCAAACCAAGAGAAAAGAACTTCATGGAGTCTACTTAGCATAATTCGTGTCTACGGTGGTTTGAGATGGGGAGACATAGTAGACTTTCATCTGACAGCCACCAGAGAAACCGAAAGATTGAGAGATGGGTGTCATCTTAGACAAATAAGACAAGGAAGAGATAGCACTGCTCAGATCAGCCTGAACTCCCAAAGCTGTTTTGTGCAAAGGATGCTGTTCCCATGGACGAGAAGTGGGCCACACACTGGAAGAACTGATGTGAAGGCCTCTTCGGTCTGTCCAACAGGGGGACAAACTGAAGGTACCGCTGGATTCCTAGGGCTGCAGAAGGGGTTACCAATGGGATACAAGGTAATGTGACGCTTGTGTAAGGGTGAGAGGTCCTCAGAGCTTGGGAGCAGTGTCTGAAAATTCCATAGATGTGCCCACACAGAAGTAAGCTTCAAAGCCATCTTACAACAGTGCTGTTGAGTAAGAGTTCTCCTGCTCCCCTTTATTGTCTCCTCACTACCAACCGCTTAGCCCTGGAGAGGTCAGAGGCCACAGTTAGCAAACTGGGGAGGGCAGTCTGGGGAAGGAAAAGCAGCTGTCCATGCCCCCATTTCCAGCTATGGGGGTTCCACCTGCAGCAAGCCCTGGTTGGGAAAAAAGATTGAACTTTAAATCAAGTTTTGATTTTGCTTTTTTTCTTGGGCCGTGCTGTGCGGCATGTGGAATTTTACCCCAATCAGGGATGGAACCCCGTGCCCCCTGTAGTTGGAGCGAAGAGCCTTAACCGTTGGACTGCCAGGGAAGTCCCTGGATTTTGCTTTTGTATGGGACCGATTTATAAAATAAAATTTGTTTGGTGACTGAAGTGGTCACAGGAGTTTTTATGTCCTGAGAATGATCAGATGATCAGAAAAGTCATAGGAAGCGTGAGTTTTCATCAAAGGTCAGAAAAAGGGCTTCTCTCCCTTTCCTCTGAAAAAATTTTTAGAGGCGGGTGGGAGACAAAGTAAAGTTGATTTATGATTATACACTTCAAGTCTTATTTACTCAGTGTATCGATTATATTTGCTATTGTAAAATGGGTTGTTGTCTTCCATCATATTTTTCTGATTTGTGCTATTTGCTTCGATCACTTCTTCCGAAGTAATTAAGTACCTGTGCTCCCCTCAGCTAAAGCCACTTAACCATCCCCCGAATGTTCAGCTGTGCTTCAGGCTTCAGGTCCCTACCTTGCGGGGATTTGAAGGAGCCTCACATGCACAGGTCGAGGGACTCAATATCCATGTGCCTTTACTGCTAGTTCCTGTGTGAATCAAATTCTTCACGTGGCTGGCTTCTCTCATGTGGCTGTGTTCTTCACTCTGTGTACCTCTGTCTCTGCGTCTAAATGTCCCTCTTCTTATAAGGACACCAGTCACATTAGAGTAAGGACCCACCCTACTCCAGTATGACTTCATCCTACCTTGACTAATTACACCTGCAACCACCCTATTTCCAAAGAAGGGCACATTCTGAGACGCTGGGGGGGTAGGATTTCAACATAT